>NW_019104158.1:129798-129885 GCF_001856785.1 Myzus persicae | reverse complement strand
CCCCTTCCCATTTTTATTTTTATTTTTAAAATTCTATAAAACATTTTTATAATTTATTTTTATTTTGATTCTTAAAATTCATTTGCC
>NW_019104158.1:0-129537 GCF_001856785.1 Myzus persicae | reverse complement strand
ATTTTTTTTTTATTTTGATTCTTAAAATACTTTTGCCTGCAGGCGCCCATGCTCCCCTTCCCATTTTTATTTTTAGTTTTAAAATTCTATAAAACATTTTTATAATTTATTTTTATTTTGATTCTTAAAATTCATTTGCCAGTGTGCGCCCACGCCTCCCTTCACATTTTTATTCCATAATTTAACTATAGTTACATTATTTCAAACCCTTTTTTTAAATTTTGATTTCCAGTTAGAGCCTCATAAATATTCATTATTTCATGTTCTAATTAATGTAAATAAAACTATGAGTTTAGGAATAATGATATTGTAGACTGCAGACTTTAATATTTATTTTTAAAACACATTTTTCCATTTTTTTTTTATTTTGATTCTTAAAATACTTTTGCCTGCAGGCGCCCATGCTCCCCTTCCCATTTTTATTTTTAGTTTTAAAATTCTATAAAACATTTTTATAATTTATTTTTATTTTGATTCTTAAAATTCATTTGCCAGTGTGCGCCCACGCCTCCCTTCACATTTTTATTCCATAATTTAACTATAGTTACATTATTTCAAACCCTTTTTTTAAATTTTGATTTCCAGTTAGAGCCTCATAAATATTCATTATTTCATGATCTAATTAATGTAAATAAAACTATGAGTTTAGGAATAATGATATTGTAGACTGCAGACTTTAATATTTATTTTTAATACACATCTTACCATATTTTTTTTTATTGGATTCTTAGAATTCATTTGCCTGCGGGCGCCCACGCCTCCCTTCACATTTTTTTTCCATAATTTAACTATAGTTACGTTATTGCAAAACCTTTTTTTTACATTTTGATTTCCAGTTAGAGCCTCATAAATATTTATTATTTCATGATCTAATTAATGTAAATAAAACTATGAGTTTAGGAATAATGATATTGTAGACTGCAGACTTTAATATTTATTTTTAAAACACATTTGTCCATATTTTTTTTTATTTTGATTCCTAAAAATCTATTGCCTGCTTGCGCTCATGCTCTCCTGCCTATTTTTATTTTTAAATTTAGAATTTTATCAATTTTTTGTATAATTATTTTTATTTGATGGCTTAAACTCATTTGCCTTCGGGCGCACATGCCTCCCTTCACATTTTTTTTCCATAGTTAATCTCTAGTTCAATAATTTCAAAACCATTTTTTAATTTTTGATTTTCGGTTAGTTTTCCCATAAACATTCATTTTTTCATTAGTTTATTAATGTAAATAATACTATGAGTTTAGGAATACTGAAATTGTATACTGCAGTCTGTAGACTGGCTAGTGGCTAATATATATAAATATAAACCTAAATATATTAATATATATGTGTAACTGGCATATATTTCCGCTCCTTTTTGATAACCCATACCATTTAAAGAAGACATTATCATATTTTTTTCCTATGTTGGAGCAATGGTACTTACTATTCAATAATTGTCCACCTGGTATAAAATTACAAGTCAAAACCGCCATTGCCGTGGACGCTGTTGTTATGCGATGATGACAAGTCATTCGTTTATTTTCGTCCACTCTTGCTGTGTAAAGTTGTATACTACGGTCGTGTCGCGTTTTCATCCTTTGTCGATTCGATCACGAATCACGATGTAGCCGGTTATACGTGCTATAGAGTTTCATTATATTATGTATTTCAATACTTTTGTTTGTGCTCATATCTTATAATCATAAAAAAAAACTATCCACCAAACATTCATGAGTCGTAGGGCTAAGTGATAACTGTATATCGTTACATATTAGTTTCTACAGTCACATATTATTATTGTAATAACTCAAAAATAGAATAAATGTAAAATTATAAAAGAAAAAAATAAGATAGAGAAACCGTAAATATTAATATTTAATACGACGCCTGCCGATACTAATATTTAAAATGATCTCAATTAGCGCTATTACCTTCCTCCTGATCGTCGGAGGGCTCTCGAGGTCGTGTATTCGAGAATTTGATCAAATACACTGTACGATATAAATGTAAATGGTATTCGCATATAATTTAATATAATGCAGTCAATTATACTATTTTTTATATTATAATATGTCGGATTCGTGAAATAGACGTTGCAACCAAATAGCATCACGGGTGTGGCACTGTGGCTAACTCGACAACTCCACATAGCATGCAAACTTTTTTTGAACCATCAATTAATGTTGAAATTATAATGTTCATTGTTGTATAAACGTTAACTTTTCACTCATAAAATATAAATTTATCTTAACCATTTTGCTTATTTTTACAGTTATATCCACATAGAATATCGCGCAACAGTAAATTATTATAACATAATAATAGCTCAGTAATGTATATAATTTAATAATGAGGTATTATACATTTACATAATATATAGAGTATTTTCTGTCACCCAAATGCTTTTGTTTTATTTTAATTATTGATGACCCTTACACATATTTTTTCATTTTACCCATTGAATACGTAACTCTAGTTTGTAATCGTTAAAAAATTATTCATTATCATAATATTATATTTCGAGAGTGTATTGAGACTTGCGAGACACGGCTACACCGACCACTGTGAGTCAATCGTAAACATGGTTTTGGAATGCGCACTGTAACATTTTGTAAAACATAAGTCATACATAAAGTCAAACATATAGGTAGTCTCTCGATTTATTATCAATAGCTACTTATAAATTTAAATTGGTTTATGTGTTGTGCGTCGTATACTCGTAATGATTAAAATAAAACCTTCACCTATGTTATAAATGAAATATTATTATAATTTATAAATCTTTGAATCATTCCCACGATGCGAATATTTGCCATTGAGTTGCTTAATATTATTATTGTTATAGCAGTTATATTACTACGTGGTCGGCTAAATTAGATATTTAAATTACGATTATTCGAGTATTTATTTTGTCTATATTTGTCAACTAAACGGGTCGCGGGAACCCTGTTAGCTGCAGATAATGCTTGGTTTTTAGTTGTTGGTTTATCCATTTTTTTTTTAGCCGAAATTCGAATTGAAGATTTTTTTCACGTAATTTTACACATTTTGGATCTTTTCTCTTTATTATTATTATATTACCACAGTTTTCATATTTTTATAATTATAATATAATGTATAGTATTATAAACAATATACTATACGTCATATATCATAGACGCGTGTGTCAACTTTTATTCATTCTGTAATATCACGGAGTAAAGCTATATATATGTATAACTATTTTGTATACCTAGTAAACAAAATTTAAAATAATCGTTCAGCCTGCTAGACATTCGTCAGCCGAACTATAGAGTCTCGTCTCACCACTTGCTCCGTGTATTGTTGCTGCCAGGTCATCGGTTAAGTGAAATATTTTATATTACATTTTGTTTTACATTTTAAATATACATTAAATTATACTTGGTGTAACTAATTGTCTTGTCGAACATCCAAATCCTCTCACATTCCCCCGTTTGGTACAAACTACAAATCTATCACTACGGATACACAATTACACACCGTATACCAGTATTGATAGACAACAATTTAATTGTTACCACGAAACACTACTATATATATATTATTATTATATACATTTTTTGTAATAATGTGGACGACATTTTATTAAGTATTAAATAAATACTTAAATAAACATATTTACAATTCAATTTAAATTCAATGTATGCAAAATGTTAACTTGGTAAACTAATTTTAATGTTTATAGATTTAGGTTTAATAAACTTTATGTATGATACTCTATTTAAATGTTATTTATTGTAAGTTTATTCAGCATTTAATACTAATTAACTTTTTAATATAAAAATCGAATCTAAATCAAGTGTTTATAGAACACTAAGAATTTACTTTAACGGAAACGTTTAAAAATAAACACTTATTCTAATATTATTGAATCTTATTTTTCGAACCTTTCAAATTCAACTCAACTTCAATATTTATAGAATGTAGCATTACCTGTTGGCTGTTATGATTTATACGCTTATTATAGTACCTATATGAATATATTATACTATTATAGACGGGAATAGATAAAAAAGACTAAGGAAAAAAAGAACAACAAAAAAATATTTTTTAATTTTTAAAAATTTAAAATATAATACTAACTGACTATGAAAATTAAAAAAATACATACATGAATCAAAAAAAAATGTTACAAATTACTATCACAAGAAAATTCACATAAATACAAAATATTTTATAAATCATTTGACAATATGAAAAGGTCACATGTTATAAGGGCACTATGCCACTATGATCTCTATATAGAGAATTTCCAGTACCCAATAAAAATGTCATTTGTATGTATATGTCTATAATATGTATCTACTATCTATTTTATTATATATTACTCTGATATACTGCACACAACCGTTTCCTTAGCTTTTTTTATTATTTTTCCCTATACGTTAATATTAATATCACGATACACTAATATGGTACAACGCAACTGTGACAATAGGGGCCTGACACGCAATATGTCGTTTGAAAATTACTCGTATGTAGGTGCATTACACCTTATTATGTAGATTTATTTGTGGGAACTTCAAATTGCCACCCAGTACATGCTACATATGTATTATAATTTATAATATTTAAATATTATATAAATATAATCTAATCTTATGTGTGAACACATACATATTTCTCATATTCCCTAGGTATAATGAACATATGCAAACAATTGCCGTTTAAACTGTAGTCTTATATTCAATATAATAATACAATAGTTGAATAATATAAACCTATAATACATATAATATATATACGGGGTGATCCAAAGTAAATAAAAGACACTCTATATTTCAAAAAACAATAATGATTTTAAAAATATTATTTTACATAATTTTAAGTCTTTGCGAAAGAACATTTTTGAGAATATTATATTTTCATTATTTTTATTGTTATGATGCTTTACATTTTTTAAAAGTTTTTTGATTTAAAACTTACATTTTAATTCATTTTCCTAAGAAAAAAAGTTTTAGAACCAAAAGTTTTTTTACTTTTGACCCCCCTTTCCAACTTCCAACTTTAGTCACTTTATTCCTATACGAGGCTGGATAGACCAACTCGAGGAGCATTCAAAAAAATCTTGCTGGATGCAAATATTTTTGGCTGGTAGGAGAAATTGACCTCAATACCATGCCTTCTACTCATAACAGTAAATTACAATTTTGATCCTAATGATTTTGTTGACAATGAGAGTAATTTGTCAATATTAAAGATTGTTAGGCCCCTTTTCCCTTAGGGACACGCCTGGATCTGAGGTATACTAAAACCTAGAAACAAACTGTATTTTATATTTTATATTTTTTTCAAGGACGAAGTCGGGCTATGCAGCTAAAAATATGTTTGACTACAATTAATTAATGAAAAAAAAATTGGAAAGGAAAAGTAGATGCACGTAGGTTAACGCTTTTTAGGAAGAAAAAAATTCAGATTAATTTATAAATCAAGTACATACACCGAAGACTGCAGTCTGAAATCTCCATGTACTTAAATCCGAAAAATTACTCATAAATCATAATAATTAGTTTATTAAAGAAAAATTATTATTCTGAGATCTGAAGGCTCCCCGATGTAGCATGTAAATGTATAAATTATATTTTATATACTAAAAATCACCTATTATAATTAAATAAATGAATACAAAAATTGTATGGGGAGCGTGGACGTCTGCAGGTAAACTAGGTAAAGTATTGTAAGAAGCAAAATCAGACATCTCTTTTTTTTCTTTAATAATGCAATTATTCCAAATCTGATTTTTGGAATTTAAGCATACCTACTTAAAGACCATATTTTCAAATTCTTGACATTTTGTATACCACTTAAGTAGTGTCTTGAGGCGATACAAAGTATAAACATCTGTTTTTCAAAATAATGAGAACTCCCCTTTTTATTATAAACTATTAAGTGGATATTTTTTTTGAAAATGTTGATGTACCTATAATTCAAAATTCGGACGAATAGTTTCTCCTTTATTAAAATGTTTATTTTAAGGATATTAGTCCTTAAAAGTGGTTTTACAAAAGTAGAAAACCGATGTAATATTGGATTTAGTATTTATTAAACTTGGGTCATTTTTAAAAATTATTATTGTTGATAAATTAATATAAATCACCAACATTTTTAAATCACAGACCCCGTCCATATCTTCCGAACTCATTATAATGTGTCTATTATATCTTATTATCCTTAGTATATGCACACGATCGATCGTCATTTCCGTTCCTGAAAGTACGGTTCTGCGTTATTATTTTACTATTTCATATTTTCCTTGGTTAATACTGTTTAGAATAACTGTTTATATATATCCTTGAAAACACTAATTCTTTATCATACCATTTCATGAAAATAACAATTCTAAATTTTTTTTCCTGTTTCATATTTTTCCGATTTATATAGCCCTCCTTGTTCATTACCATAATATTGTTTATCATATTTTATTATTGTTGATGTAATATTACAATAATACAATTTGACTATTTAAGGCCGCGAGATTTACAGCCAACACCGACTGAGGTCTAAGATACAATTTATCTAGGTAAATTATATAATATTATGAGGTGATAATATTAGAATTCCGCGGTTCCGGCAGCACACATTATCGATGTCTATGGCAGCACGTTATGCCGACGATAGTTCCCACTGATAACATGTTATCAACGTAATGTTTGTATATAATTTCGTAATGAGTAATAACAATAATAAGAATTGTTTGTATTGATATACTAGCTTGTTATATCGTTGTTTATATAGATAGATAGGGCACAGGTGCGTAATAAAATTACATATTTTAATTATTTAATTATTATATTATGTTTAATAATAGTTTATATTGTGGTCTTCAGTCATGGTCATTTCATAATATTTTTCCATTGTCGACTTCAGTCTTTACTCATCTTCACTGGTCACGTGCCGCACATATGCCGTCTGCTCTGCCTACGTCTCCGTAGAAAATTCAAATTAATATCATTAGAGATGTTGCCGGGAGAGAGTGACGGCCACCTGTTGCCGCTTTGGTGACATTTTCATCGTCCGTGATTCCCACCGACAATTTCTGGGCAAAGTGCAACATTCAACAGTAAACACTACTTTTCAGTCCTAACACTGTTGGGCTTTTCACTGTCGTCGCCCACGGTTTGACCGTCGCACCAGTTTTCCGATTCTACCAAGTCGAAAATGGCATGCTTCGGATTCGACCGTGATGCTCCTGAAGTGCCGGGTCAAATCCGTGTCAGGGGATGTACAGACATTGTATGGCTGTGCGCATTTTTGATTCTCTGGTGTCTGATGGTAGGTAGACAACAATGTGGCGGTTATCAAGGCTATAGCTAGAACAAATTTTCGGGAGGGGCTCGAAACTAAATCATATATGTATTTTTATGGTATAAAAATCATTAACTTTAAAAAAATGTACCCATATGATATTATAATAATACCTACATCTAAATAAGGATTTGCATGCATTACATGTATGATAAATATAAAAAACTTGATGGGCTTGATCCCCCCCCCCTCAAATATTGTCTTTGTGGTAATATTACTTTAAGCCAAAGCTGGACAAGTTAATGATTTTTCTTTTAAACTCAGCCAAGTTATATATAACATTTTAGTTAATATGCATTTATAAGACAATGTTCAAAGTTAATTTAATTTTTAGTCAACTTAGTTAAGTGGATGTCAACTCCCCATTTGTTTTCTCTCTCACCCACACTCAGCAAATAAAATGTATGTTTAGCAGAAGCAAGTACCAAACCTGTGTTGTTACTTTTAATATTAGAATGAATTCACTCATTATCAAACATTAGGCTAAAAATATTACCTGTATTATCAGCATCTTCAAATTGTTATAATTTACTCTCTTAACATACATACAAATTAAAATATAATAAAATAGCCAATGTAGGGGCATAGGTTATGTTCTTAACTTAAAGTTTGATAATAGGTGAATTCATTTAATATTAAAATTAATAATACAGGGCTAATTATGCTAAATATAAATTTGCTATATGACGAGTGGGTCAGAGAAAAAAAACAAATAGTGCCCTGACCTCTTCTTATGTTTAAAGTTAAATAGTTAATATATAGGTTAATATACATATCTTTAAACTTTTTATTAATTTTAAAAAAGTTAAGTTTTTTTTGTTAATAACTAGCTTACTTAATTTTTTACCAACTTAAAAGTATACAGTCTTTTCGTTTTATACAGTATTCCTGTATAGTACTTCATTGAAGTTTTTCATCACAGAAAAACAAAAGCAATCCATATCCAACAAAATCTCAAATATTTTTGAAGATAAAACAAAACCAATAGTAATGAAACAAAATTGAATACAAGACAATTAATTAAAAAAAGAAAAAGAAAATGTAATTGGTTGATTTCACAGTTCTATATTTAAAAAATAATAGTTAAAATGGAATTTTCAAGTTAACTTAACTTTTTTATTTGTTTATGCCAAGCTTTGCTTTACAGCTATTAAATATTAATTGTATGAGTTGGTTCTTAATTTCATATTATTATCTTTTAGATATTTATAGCTGTGTTTGCTTTTATCTATGGCGACCCTCTGCGTCTGATCAACGGTCATGACAGTTTTGGCAATACTTGCGGTTCTTCTGGTAATTCCAAAATGGGCAAACTCTCCAACTTAGATACTACAGATAAAAAGTAAATTTCAAAATCATTACCAGGCATGAACAAACTCAACATAAGTAATTTACTGTTGTTTCTTAGGTTCCTATTTTATTTAGATCCAGCAAACATTGATCATAGTATGCAAATTTGTGTTAAACAATGTCCAGATACCAATATATTATCTCTGGAAGATCTTCAGAATTTTTATAACCGTACAGAATCGTTACTTTGCAGGTAATCTTCTTCAAATTAATTATGGAGTTCTAGTAAAAACTGTACTCATATTATTTTTATTTACTAATAATAGTATTTTTAATATTAACTTTCCATAGCTATAATTTTGATTTGAACAATTTCACTACTGATGAAGAGCTTTATAAATCTACTATTTTCACTACATCTTTGGGGCCTTGTCCCCCATTTCCAGTATACAAAAGTCATCATGTGATGAATAGGTGTGTTCCTGAAGAATTGAACAATCAAACTTTGCCTCTGATTTATAACATTTATAGTATGATGAATGATTGGGATTTCACAGAAGAAATATTAAATGATTTGTATAAGACTTGGCCACAAATGTTGTATTACACAATATTAGCTTTTGGTAAGAATATGTGAAACAATTATTGACTATTGTAGTTTGGCTATCAGACAATAGTTGTAATTTTTATTTTTGAAACCTAGGTAAATCAACACATTTTAAGGTTAGGGTTATTTTAAGGTCCAAATTATATTTTTTTATAGTGTGACAAGTAAAATAACCTAACTGGTATATCCTGCCTGTTAAAGTATGACAAGTAATCTGCTTCACTTGCCAGCACCAGCTGCATAACTCATTAGAAGGTTGAGGGGTAGGAAAATTTCTTTTAAAGGAAGGGGGAGAAACCCTTTATTCCCCTTAAATACCCATAAATATTATATAAGTTGTATCCTAATTGGTAAACGTGAAATTGCTTTAACCCTAGAATTAAAATTCTATAATTAAGAGTTTCTGCTCAATTCTGACAACGGCATTGTAAACTCCTTAGGTCAGCAGTTCTCAAATTCTTTATATTTGCGTATCGTCTACATAGTTTGGCAATTTTCAAGTACCACTTGACCAAATGTCATTTTTTTTCCGTATCAAAAATAAAATGTATATAATATTATTTTGTACATGTGGAATTTCATTTTATCAGAAACTTCCAAATTATGACAATAATAAGCATTTAATGCACAAAAAGAAAATTAAGGTAACTGTCCAATATGCGACCTACACACTGATTTACGGTCCAATATGCGACCTAGGTTATAAATGTAAAATACAAATAATTTTATCTAACATTTTTTGGAGCATAAACTATAAAAACACAATTCCATATTTATTGTGTATGATATATAAATAATTCCTACATAATATCGATATTTAATATCAACTTATTATGGTTGTAATCATTCGTAAGCACATGAGTGATCTAATTTTGATATTATAATACAATTTTTTCATTCCACTTCTCAGTGTCGTCTATAACTATATGTATTGTTTCAGTCTGTATTGTTATGAAACGTATTTTTCATATCAGTCAAAAATTCATCAAAAATGGTTTTTGGATTTTGACACGATCTCCACCACTCTTGGAGTTGTCTATCTAGTAAAGGAGACGCCCCATTTCTTTTGATATTATATTTGGATTTCACAATTCTCCATAAGCCTTTAATTTGTTGACTGTGTGCTCCTGTTTCCGGATCAATAAAAAATTCTGAATGGTTGACTGTTTGATGAATATATCCATGATGATTTAATCTTTACAAATCGATTGGTAAGTCTGGCAACCCCATTTTTTACATCGTAATGTTACAACTTTTTCATAGTGCCATCAGAATTTTGTTTTTTACTACTTCTTAAATATTCGACAAGTTGGTCATTACAGACAAGTATACAACACCGTCTTTCACCTTTATACATGTCATCGGATTATCGGCCAGTAATAACCCTCGGTCTTTTAAATATTGAACACATACCACTTCATCTCTAATAATGTTCCTATATTGGTGACCAATAGTACATAGATGTCATGTTGAGTTAGAACATAAAAATTCACACGCACAAAATAAAACTCAAATAAAAAATCACAAAATGAGCGCACGACACATACAAATGAAATCGGAACTGTACTGACTGAGGACAGTAAAGTATTATAAATGATTGTAAGGAGGTACCTATCGGAGAACAAAAATAAAATAAAATAGAATAAAATTCCCACAATGACAATAACCGCGATAAAGAAACCTGTAGATCAACTCAATTGTATTGGTAGGTCGAGTAACATTTGTAGGCCGCATATTGGATTGTTACCAAAATTAAATATGTACAATTATTATTTATATTATTATTAATATCAAATGAACCAAATAATATTTAGTGTTAATAATGACCTATTCCAAATTTTGTATTAAAGGAGATTTTCTTTGAGTACCATAGGTTGAAAAATGCTGCTCTAGGGAATTACGTAGGTTTCAAAAAACCGCAATAATGTTATGCCAAATATTCAGTTACAATTATTTAATTGTTTTAAATGTATTTAATAATTTTTGATTTGTTTTGTTTACAGTATTGACATTCATCATCATTTTATTAATTCATTTACTTACAAAAATTATAGCCTATATATTATTGATTAGTGTCAGCTTGATGGTATTAGGTAATATTTAATTATTTCATTATTTTAAAGTAAAAACTATGAAAACGTTAACAATTATGTTTTATAACATGAATTTTTCAGTAAATGTGATTTTACTTTGGTGGGAATATTTTATTTTGAAGAAGCGTCTGGACAGCACTATTGAGGCACAAACGTTGAGTGCTGATGCATGCAATGAACACACCTTTCTAATACTTTCCATCATATTTACATTATTTTCGGTAAATTGCATTTGTGCTTAAGACTTCATTGTTTCTAAATCATTTTTTAAATTACAGGTCATTATACTTATGTTGGTTTTGGCTATGCGTAAGCGATTGAATTTTTTGTCCACTTTGTTTCATGAGTCAGCTGATTGTCTATCGAAACTCCCAGCCTTATATTGGCAACCTATTTGTACATTTTCTGTGCTCCTTTGTTTATATGCATTTTGGACTGCTGCAATCCTTCATCTAGCCACAGCAAGTAAGTTGAGTTAAAGTTTTCAGTTCAATGATGATTGGTTTATAGCAAATAAATAAATTGTTACAGATTATCCTGGTACACGATCACTAAAATTAGTAACTGATTTTGTGGAGAAAAACACAACTAATGATTCATCAACTCTTGAAGAATCCGAGAAACATGTTTTGCCGTTCATCAATGGTGTGATTTATTTTATATTTATGTAATTGGTTACTTTACTTATCAGTTATTATCAAACATTGTTTTTCAGCTGTAGAGTTTAAAGATGCTACTTGGGTACGTTATATGTGGTGGGTATATATAATTGGTTTAATATGGTCGTCAGAATTTATATTAGCATGTCAACATATGATCATTTCTGGAGCAGTAGCCAAATGGTATTTCACCAAGTACGTAATCCATCTAAAAACTTTTATAATGTGCTAGTTTTACTTAATTTATTTTATTTTTCAGTGGAAAAAATCAAAAATCTGTTGTCCTTTCTTCAATGTATAACCTGGTATTCTACCATTTGGGCTCTATAGCACTCGGATCTTTGTTAATTATTCTGTTTAAGATTCCCAGGCTTATATTGACGACATGTCACTCTAAGTAATTTAAACATATTCATTGATTTTGTATCGTAATTATATTAAATGGAATAAACTTACCTTTTTAGGAGCAATTCAGCATCAACAAGTAACCGTTGTATAAAAAAAACATGCACTTGTTGTACATACTCGTTTGACAATTTTTTCAAGTACATAAATCATAATGCATATACTATAGTATCAATGGAAGGCATTGGATTTTGTTTAGCTGCTTCGAGGGTATATGATTATAATTTGTATTATATAAATATAATGAAAAACGTTAAATGATTTTTATTCTTTTTAGGCTTGGCATGTTATTGTTGGTAATGCTTTAAGACTGGGTTCCATAAACAGTATTGGTGACTTCATATTATTCCTGGCCAAGTGTTTGGTCACTCTGATTATTGGTTCTCTGGCATTGTTCACTTTACGATCAAACTCTGAATTGCATTTTCATGCTATACCAATCATCATAATATGTTTATTTGCATTTTTCGTTGCACACTGTGTCATTTCATTACATGAGGTAATGTCATGTCATATTTTGTTCATTTAGTTTTGATAATTAATTGAAATAACTATGTACATCTTTTGTATTTCGCTTTTTAAAATTAGTATAATATGCTGTAAAATTTAACTACATTAATTAATATAATTTCATAGTACAGTTTGATATTTAAGATGATTTTATTGTTTACATTTTATAGGTGGTAATCGATACATTATTTTTGTGTGTGTGTGAAGACAAAAATATTAACGGAGAAATGTGGCACAAGAGTCCAATAATAAAACTATCAAAGACTAAAAAACCAATTGTAAAAAATTCTACCAACGCACAAATCGTAAAAACTAACACATAAGGTTTTAATTTTTAAGCAGTATCAACTTTTTCCTAAAATTCTTGGTTCTTTGTTTTATTTTTAGTCAATATAATTGTTTTAAAAATACTTATTTTATACAAGCTGACATACATATTTATTAACTTACATTAAGTTGCTTACTATTCTAATGAGCACTGTGCAATCTGTATATCCTATTTAAAAAAAAAAAAACTTATGCATTTAAGCATATAATATATTTTTTACGATGGGCCATTATTTATACATTTGTTGAAACTTGATTATTTTATTTTATAATACTTATATACTTATATTTTTAGACAATGTTTATTTAATTTAAATGTTAGTATTGAATGGACAATGTTTATAAATATTTATTTACATGTTATCTTAAATTTTTTTATGTTTTGATTGATTCTACAGCTTTTATTTTTATGAAATATATGTTATATATTTAAATATTTTATTCAAATAACAATTGTTTATATGATGAAAATAGTTGGCAATAAGCTGTGGAAATAATATAATATAGTAATGTGAATTTGTACAATTATTTTAAGATGTACTTAAATGAGCTTTTTGAAAAATAATACAACAACATTATCTATTAAAAATGTTTAAGCTTTTAGCTTTAAAGAAAAATTATCATAATTTTGTAATCTGTATTATACATATAATTGGAAGTATGACTGTACCAAATATATGAATTATTCAATTATATTGTAAAATAAAAACAGCTCTCTTTTGTCTTCAAATAGAATTTCTAGCTTTGATAGTTCTTGTATTGAATATATTTTCATTAAACGTAAAGGTGTTTTGTAAATCAAATTGCATCCACCATTTTGTGGTTACCAACGACCTATAATCTTAAAATCTTTTGAGTATGAAATTATTAATTAGATAAAATAAAGTTTTTATAAAGCATTTATCAATGCATGAAAAATAGTATGACATTTATAATATTAAAAAAGGTGGGCAAGTCTGTATCGCTCTACACCTCTACTGTACACTAGATCTGGGTGTCATATGCGTTATTGTATGGAGTACCGACATTGGCCATGTTTTAAAATCATAGTACACGAAATACGATTGATTTGAATTTGAAATATGAATTATGAAAAATATGGAGTGATAAAAAAGTAAAAAGACCGCGGTCTGTGATAAATTGATAACAGTTACTGTTATACGAATGGATCTTTGCAGGAAAAAATTTTTTGTGTCCGTATATAATATTGCATACATTTAGCCCCTTTTTTGCGGTTTTTAAAATGTGATAACATTGATAAACCGATAACATCATTTTCATTATAAATTATAAATTATAATATTATATTTTATTATATTAATTATAATTAAAATAGTTAAATACATTAGTAGTTAATAACTAATAAGTTATTAAAAAACACAATATCGTAATTTAAAATTTAAAAATACACAATTCATTGAGAATACAGTATAAATGTAAAAAATAATGTTATTAAAATAACATAACTATTCAACTAACATAATATTATTTTATAGATATTATAATAAAATTATTTTTTATGTATGGTAATAATAATATTATTTAACAAATATAATAATCAAGCTATTATAATAAAGAAACTATATTATTATAATTATTATGAATCTTGAACATAATTTAATACCCTTTGAATAGAAATCAGTATAGATGGTAGTATAGTATCTATACTTACAAACGAATCAAAACCTATGCAAACTGAAGATATAAATACAATTAACATAAAAAAAAATGTTGAAAAACAACCTCGTTTCTTTACTAAAAATAAAAAAAAATGAACTTGAATTTCATCAATTGTCGTCGAGTGAAGGTAATATAATAAGAAAATCCTTACTAAATAATACAAGTGTTTTAAATGTTCATTCATATGACGATCATTCTTATAGCGCTAAAAGAAAATTAATTTCTTAATACGATATTATTATTATTACAGTACACAAATATTGTTATAAAAATAATGTTATTATAATAACGTAACTATCCAACTAACATAATATTTTTACATTATAAATTATAATTAAAATAGTTAAATACATTAATAGTTAATAAATTTCATAATACACAATTCGAAAAAAAACACAATATTCTTAATTCACTTACGATCGTCATTTAAAAGATACAATTCAACAATATATTAATGAATTCATTTTCTTTTAGCGCTATAAGAATGATCGTCATATGAATGAACATTTAAAACACTTGTATTATTTAGTAAGGATTTTCTTATTATATTACCTTCACTCGACGACAATTGATGAAATTCAAGTTCATTTTTTTTTATTTTTAGTAAAGAAACGAGGTTGTTTTTCAATATTTTTTTTTATGTTAATTGTATTTATATCTTCAGTTTGCATAGGTTTTGATTCGTTTGTAAGTATAGATACTATACTACCATCTATACTGATTTCTATTCAAAGGGTATTAAATTATGTTCAAGATTCATAATAATTATAATAATATACTTTCTTTATTATAATAGCTTGATTATTATATTTGTTAAATAATATTATTATTACCATACATAAAAAATAATTTTATTATAATATCTATAAAATAATATTATGTTAGTTGAATAGTTATGTTATTTTAATAACATTATTTTTATAACAATATTTGTGTACTGTAATAATAATAATATCATTACACAATTGCTATCTGGGTATAGTTCGAATTTTGAAAATATTTATCAAATTTAAAATTTTATTATATAATTTAACTTTTATAGCTAAAGATTGAAAATTTTAAATAATGTTCTACGTGAAATGTAAATAGGTTGTACATTTATACTGTATTCTCAATGAATTGTGTATTTTTAAATTTTGAATTACGAATTGTGTTTTTTAATAACTTATTAACTACATTTAACTATTTTAATTATAATAAATATAATAAAATATAATATTATAATTTATAATGAAAATTATGTTATCGGTTTATCAATGTTATCACATTTTGATGACTGCAAAAAAGGGGCTAAATGTAGGCAATATTATATACGGACATAAAACATTTTTTCCTGCGAAGAGCCATTCGTACTGTTATCTACTAACCGTGATAACAATTAGGCAATTTCTAAATATTGCCGGAGTACCGGCGTGGGTGCATCTAAAAAAGTATTGTTTTAAGTTGTACACATCATTTTACGTTAAAATATTAGTATCATACAATAATTATGACTGCAAATTTAGACTTTGATGAAGTGAAGTGATGTTCGCCAGTCGATTGTTGCGGTCGCACCTGAAGCGACGGTGTCGCGCATACGGCCAGTCGCCGGCTTTTAAAAACGATGTGTTGGATAGAATCGTGTACAATTCAGTGCTGCAGGGTAAAAAGACAGTGAAACACTGGTGCAATGTGCGAGAGAAGTTCAAAAAGCAAAGGTCTGAAGAGATGAAGTGTGATGTCGAGCCTGTGTCATTGCAATTCTTGGATGGGTATACTGCAGCAGACGAAACCGCCAATCACAGAGAGGCAGAAGTGTCAACAGGCAGACTGCACAATTTTCCATATAGTATTATTAGTAAAATTGTAAGAGACAAGGACTTCAGCCAACAGATCGAAGACAATAAAGATAATGAAGTAAATTATGATTGTGAGTGTCACCATCATTAAGACAGATTATTTTACTTTGACATTGCGCTATTTTAATTGTGTGCCTTAAAATTTAGACGAGCTGAACGAGTTGGCGACAAAGAACTGGATGAGCGATTATGAATGTTATGAAGAGAGAAATCTAGAGGAGGAAAACAGTATTCCTTCATGGACTTCAGAGTATGGTACACCCGATCCATCCATACACATTAGCAACGTAGCATGTGGTGGCTGTGGAGCTTTATTACATTGTCAAAACTCATCAATACCTGGATATTTGCCCAGTGAGTTGTTTTGTCACTGTGGGCCTGAAGATTTGCGAACTATGGTGTGCCAACGATGTCATTTCATACAGAAATATAACACAGCTCTATCTGTACAAGTCGACCCTGTTGAATACCCAAAGCTATTGTATCCTATAAAAAAAAAACGAGCATTGATTATTCTAATGGTGGATTTGACAGATTTTCCTTGCAGTATTTGGCCAAATTTAATGGAGTGTATTGGTATTAATAAGCCAGTAGTTGTAGTAGGTAATAAATTAGATTTATTGCCTGGTGATTTCCCTGGATGGGTTGAACATGCAAAGAAATCATTAGTTCAAAGCATTCCAAAAGATATTAATATAAAACACGTAACTGTTGTTAGTGCAAAAACAGGATTTGGCATTGAAGAATTAATCAATAAATTACATTCACTTTGGCAAACTAAAGGCGATGTTTATTTAATTGGATGCACTAATGTAGGAAAATCAACAATGTTTAATACTTTGTTGCAATCAGATTATTGTAAAGTAAAAGCTGTAGACTTGGTGCAAAGAGCAACTACGTCACCCTGGCCTGGTACCACACTGAATCTACTCAAGGTAAGGTTTAGCTAATTGACTTAATATGTTTTGAACTAATCCTATTTATTTTGAAGTTTCCAATAATGCGACCATCTAATTGGAGATTGTATATGAGGACTCAACGTCTTCAATATGAAAGAAAAGAAAGGGTTTTAGAACAACAACTAGATGCAGACCAAAGACGATCACTAAAATTGAAAATGAATGATTTACCTTCAATTATTGGTTAGTAATTAATAAATAGTTTTCAATTATTGTGTACTGTGAAATTTAATAAAAGCTATAATATTTATACTTCAGGTCAAATTGGTCTTACTTTTTATAAGCCATCAGGTGTTGATGACATTGTAAGGCAAAATGAAACGGATCCATTCGCTACAAACAAAGTTAAAGTTAATACAAGCCGTGTAACCAGCAGTACTTTGGGTTTTGACGAAAATGATCCACAATTCAAAAATAGTAAATTCATGTATGATACACCAGGTGTTGTTCATCCAGATCAATCTATCAATTTATTGACTACTGAAGAGCTTATGATGACTCTGCCCACTACTGTTATGAAACCAAGAACATTCAGCTTAAGACCTCTGCAAACACTGTTTGTTGGTGGTCTTGGTAGAATCGACTGTTTGAAAACAGGAGCTAAATTTGTTCGTTTCACCGTCTTCAGTGCTCACACACTTCCAATCACTGTTTGTAATACAGAGGATGCTGATGAGGTGTATGAGAAACTTTTAGGCACTCATTTATTTGCAGTTCCATGTTGTAGTATAGAAAGACTGTCCAAGTGGCCAGGACTGAGTAGTTACAAGAACCCGATTCAACTGACTGGTATAAATGAAAAAACTAGTTGTGCCGATATTGTTTTGTCATCTGCTGGTGAGTAATAATAACTAGTTTTATTGTATTCATAATGACTTGTCCAATTAGTTTATCAATATCATTTGTCCATAACATAATATTTTTTTCAAAAAGTATATTAATCACAAGATAACAGTGTTTACAGTAAGTAAACATTGTAGTAATTATTGTTCTATACTATGTATATTGGAATTTTAAATTATAAAATATTTTTCTATTTATTTCATGTCAACTTCATTCTATGGTTGTTTTTCCTTGATACAGTTTAAAGTTCAGGGTAAAATGAATAATTTATAAATTCTATCAATGGGTGTCAGTTGACAATGAGTGACATGTTGATGAGATCGTTTTTCTTTTTGACATTGATGGGTGGAGGACCATAAATTAAAAATTTAAATCCATACTTTTGTTTTGATTATTTGTGATTTTTGTCCTTGTTCTAAGCTGCTCTTTTCTTTAAATCAATATTTTACAATTGCATGCTATTGTCTAATAAATTGTTTAATTGAATGAATAATTTTTTTTTATTTATTCATGTATTTCATTATCAGTACATTTTACTTGTGGTCCAAATAGAATTGATGGAACTTATAATTTAAATGGGATCACGGTTATAATGAATATTTTTGAAAATTAATTATTAGTATTACAATTGTTTATTATTTGATTCAGATTAATATCTGAATGTATAAAATAGAACTGTTTTATACTAGCCCTAGGAGTTTAGATATATGATCAGTATATTGTAAGATACTAAAATTGTTTTCTTGATAAAATGTAAGATTCTAATATCAAAACAGAGACGTGCTCACTGGGTTGTGAGTGCCATTACCCCTCCCCTTAAGCTTATTTTGGTTGTATAAAGTATAATTTCATACAGCAATGAAAGTATTTACTGATTTTTAATAGTATACCTTGGTCTGGGAATAGACTCAAATTCATACCTTTTCATACCCTTTCCCCCATTAAAAAAAGCTTAACATGCCACTGTATCCACAGCCCTAGTATTATGGTTTATATTTTGAATTTTGTATACAATTTATACACTTATAGAATATTATATTTCCTTGTTAGAATTTTATTATATTTACATTTTTAACAACATAATTTAATATAATATAATGCATAATATAAATATTTATTTTAGGATGGGTTGCTGTGACTCCGTTTGAAAATGATGTATGTTATGTACAAGCTTGGACACCTGAAAGTCGAGGCATTTATATTCGTACACCACCATTATTAAGGTATGCAATTAATCATCGAGGACCAAGATTAAAATATACACCAACATATCATGCTAAGAAGGAGTAATTATGTAATACTGTCAATATCATAATATTATTAAAAAAAATTGGTGTTCACAACATATTTGTAAAAATTGTCATCTATAGTACATTGTTATATTTTGAATAGAAAATTATTATTTAATTCAATGATTATTATTATTTTGATACAATTTGAATTATTTTGATCCTACTCTTTAATATACTTTTTTACTGTGACAGCTATTCTATTAAAAAATTAATGTGTACAATTAGATAATTTTTGTTTGGTTTTATAAAAATATAACTGTACAAAATAAATCAAATTCAAAATCAAATTTCATTATTTCCACAACCAAGTAAAGCAAACAAACATATTTTTATAATACTAATGCCGGTTGCAGAGAGATAACTAAACATTTAACAAATCAATAGTGAGCTAATGGTCCATTAAAAATGATTTAGCTGTTAATGGTTGGTCCATTAAATTAATCAATTTTTCATACAACTTCAACAGAACTTAAAAAAAAAAATGTTTATTTTATTTCCAATTTATGATTATATAATAACAAGTTGCAAGTTTATTCTAAGATCAAGGCAAGGTTACTAAGAAAGTGAAAAATACACTTAGTGATAAAAAATTATGGTTATAATTTATACCTATTATGTTTATTTTAATAATAATTCAATGTCCAATTCAATTGTTTCACTTTTTAAGAGGATATCAGCACTATTTGTTTTCTCTCTCTAAGCTATACTCTATATTTATTTAAATTTGCGTACCGCAAATCCAACCTTGTGCCGTTAACTTTAATGTTAGAGTAAATTAACCAACTTATCATCAAACTAACTTAAGAATATTATTTGAATTTATACATTGTCTTTTTTATGATATTGCAACTTTAGAGTAAGATATGAGTAGTGGTGGCATGCACTTTTTTTTATTAATGAACTTAATGTAGGTAGTCAATATTTAGACCTCCAGCCTATAGTAGTTTAAACTTCTTTATGATTTAATTTGAATTTTGTTTTTTATGGTAGATGCTTAAAGTGGATTCAACTGCGGTTTCCCACTTCCCCAAATATCTTCCCATTATTTGCTTGTTTTTATTTTTCATTACAACGCGTCACATCATTATATGTTATTTTGCCGAATAGGTTTTTCGTCGACTGTGTGCCTACTTACCTATAAATATTACAAGCATACAACTATAACATATTTTGATCTACGCGTGTGTTGTAGAGGTACGCATTATGTTTCTAATTTAAGAGCACCTACCTACTTGTTGAGAACTCGGTCTGAATACATTTTAATGTGATTATTTTTTACAGTTTGAATACCAACCTACACTATTACACTGTAATCGAATTTCGTTTAAACCTTGTGGTTAACCCGTTACCACAATAATATACCAAATAGGTAGGTAGGTAGTTGAGAATATTCAACTGCACCATCACGGGTTAGGTGGTTATTTAAATGACTTATGAAATCGTTTAACCAAAACAATAATATTATTTAATTTGGTGAATAATAAGAAAATTCAGAACACAGACTACACGGCTACATGTAATACGGCGACAGCTAGTGTAAGTAGGTATACGTTCATACATTTATACCTTATGTTATTTCCATTTTCTCAACTGAGTTTTACAGCAAAATGTATAGAACTTTGGTAATCCTATATTAAGAGTATACTTAATTAAGCTTATTTTAGGCATACCACTATATATATTTTATAGCCATTATAGGAAGGGGTATAGTCACGATACTATCGTGTTTCAAACTTACACATTTATTTAAAACTAAAATAAGGTAGGTACCTACTTATATACATAGCTTAGTATTATACACGTCTACTATCGGCTCGAAAACATTATCGGTTAAAGTTTGTAAGTTAACAATACTTTACCATAGACCTATAAACAAGTTTAACTATGACTTATTTATTTATATTGTATGTAAGTATGCATAAATGGGATCGGATCTAAGAAATAAAAACATGTGTGGTCTCAGCCTGGGGATAATAATAAAATACGACCATTTAATTTTTTTCCATTGAAATTTCTGATTTGTAGCTAAAAATTATAATAGTAAATAAAATATAATATCAACCAAATTTTATTTCGGTTTATTTTGCTGTTATTCTAAAAATATTAATCGATATTTATAGTTATTAACCTGAAACGTTTTGCTATTATGTAGGTATATTATTATATAAACACAATGGAATTTAAAATATATATTGTTATTTTTAAGCTATTTATGCTACAAACTTATTCACACCATTCTACTTTGGTACGTCGGTAAGACGATATATTAATTAAAAATATAATAATAACAATAGGTAATAACATATTATTATTATGAGACAATGTTACGAAATTATATAATATTTTAATATACAATTGTATTAATTAATAATATGTGATGTTTTTGGCAAAAATGAGTTTTATCCTACCGAGCTACATAATAGGTTGTGATATATAAATAATAATTAATACAAATTTTAAAATATCCTTAGAAATGGAAGCTGACACATCGTCTCGGTCTCCGCTCAAGATTATATTTTGTATGCAATGATTTATCGTAGAATATGATATACTATATTACTATATACCAGGGGTGGTCACTAACCTTAACTTTGGGAGCCGCAAATTTATAAAGTTAATTCAAGGTGAGCCACATTGTAAAGCAATGTTTATAAAATGTAGATACATTTTTCATTTTAAATCAAATGAAGGAACTCAAGGAACTCTGGCGCGGTCGAAACACACAATGATTATTTTTGGCTACACATATTAAGAGCTCCTCACCGCCGCTGCCGTGCCAATTTATACCTAATAACGACTGAAATGATAACGAAACCGAAGTCAATAAAAACCACTACCTTACGTTTCTAATGAAATTATATATTTATTAATCTTAGTCTAAGTTTGATTCAAGAGCCGTACGAAATTGATTTAAGAGCCACATGCAGCTCGCGAGCCTCGTTGTGGCCATCCCTGCTATATACTACTTATATACATGAATAGACTACCAATGTATTTATCTATTTTGTTTGTAACTAGGTTCGTATATAGGTACCTATATTTGGTTTTTTTAAAGCTTATTTACAAGTGTATTTATTATGTTATTGGTATTATCGCATATTGTACAATATACCAGCGTCCAGCTAGGTATATTTTACGTCAAACTTGCGAGCTTGTATTGTTTAATTACCATGGTGGCTTAGCATAATCATCATATCTGTATAGTTAGGTTAGTTATGTAGGGTGTGTGGTGTGGCGGTGGTGGTGGGTGTTTTTGGAAGAGGAAGTTGACGTGTGTAATATTATACCGTCTTTATTCATTAAATTATAATTATGCAATTTTCATGATACCGTATTAGCACAGATGTATGGGAATCCAGAAACAGTGATCTCCTGCAGTCTTGCATACATCGTCTGAATGACCGAATACGATTATTCGGTCTAATCAACAAGACAACCAACGCCTAATTATCATATATTCATATTACACAGAGTATCCGAGTGATCCATACACCAAAATGCTAATGCTTAACCATTTACACACATATTTTTTCATAGTCTGAATAATTTACAACAATGGCTATTTTTTACCATCCATGATAATTTAATAGTATTTTTATATGGTAGCAAATGATTTTAATATCGTTTAGTACTTATACTCATTAATCAGGTCTCGTACCTTAATGCATTTGTGTATCAATTTATTGTGTCTTATTAAATCCAACGAATGTAGACATTTTTTTTCAATGGGACACGGTTCAATATTTAATACAATTTTATTCTGCATAGATAGTGTATGTATAATTGCATATTTCAAGGTTTTCGGCATATTAGATGTAATTAGTCATTATAATTATGAAAATTTTCTATTTAATGATCATATTGTTTATAGCAATGAAGTAAGTATACTAATTTATTTAACGTGTATCATAAATAAAAACTCGTTTAAAAACATCAGCTGTCTACATTTTATAGTATCTAATATCTATAATCAATACGAAGACTGTTGAATCGCTAAAATAATGGTTGACATACAAATCAAATTAAAACAATTATAAACGAACGCGTTACCAAAAATAGATGTATAGATAGATTTATCTTAGTAAAATATCATAAGTATGATTTATAAATACCAATTACTGTTTTTAGGTCAAACTGTTCTCAGATTTTTCTTAGTATCGTCTATAAATTTGGCCATATGTATAGTAAGTATTATTTTATCAAGAAACATAACAGAAATTTTATTATTAGGTACCTACTATTATATAGTATTAATTACCTATTTCATTGGTGACACATTTTAGTATTAAGAATTATGCCTATTATTAGTTATTGCAATTAACGATTAAGATGTTTTAAATTTTGATACAACTGCGAAACAAATTTTATTTTGTCGAACACCATTAGGTGTGGCAATCGTAACGAGTACTGAACATATAATAATTAATAGGTACCCACATTTTGATGAAAGTTTTAATTGTCAGGGGAGCGAATAGAACATTCATCTCTGAAGTATACATGGATCCAGACTGGATTCAACGCTGAAACTTAGTGTACAGAAATTAAAGTATACGAAACCATTAATACCAAACAATTAAAAAATATTTTTAATTTTGATGATTTAACTTAGTAGATTATTTTAAAATCAAGTGAAAATAGGTATTTACGTTTCTAAGTTAACTTGAATGTAAACTAACTAGATAAGTTAAAAAGTTTAAAAAAAATAACTTATTAACTTATTTGTTAATTCCCCCTCCCTTTGCCTATCCTTGTGTATAGCAGTACATTTACAATTTTATGCACCCTATTGCAATCTCTCGCGAGAGCAGACCAATTCCTATGGTTACTCATCTTTAGGGCGCCACTGGTCGGCGGGAGATTATATTATTATTATTATACTGTTGACCTCCGAATCACACAAACACACACGCACATACCCACGCGTGGAGATATAAAATAAAAGGCCGTTTTTCTTTCATTTGCTCTCTCTATCTCCGTGTGACTGTATCGCGACAATCCGATGATAAAACCGAATCTCGGCGACCGAGGGGGCTGACTACTCTCGTATATATATATATATAATACCATTTCGCAGTGGCGCCCACCGCCTGATGATGGTCAGGTTCGAGTTCGAATTTCCTCTTTTGAAAACATCATATAATATTATATATCACACGCACTGCACTTTATAGCAACAATACACCGTGGTTGTGTAATCCACTGAAATACAGTGTACAGCAGCCTCGATATTATTTATGTATATTATTTAAGAACTGTAAAATATGTATAAAATATATTTTATACATAATCGGTTTCTATTGATATTGACCGGTTACAGTCAATAATCGGCACTCCCAAATTAACCATTTGAACAGTTGATAATCGGAAAATTTTTTCTTCTAGTGTCTTCAGATACAGAAATTAAAAAAACTCATATCATCGTAAAATCAATACATTCTTTGCTCCGCTCAGAGTCTAAAAGTTAATATAATAATATTATGTATACAATTTTTTTATGCCATGTGTACATTGTATTTCTCTGAAGTATCATCAGAACGTATGCTTCGAGGTCGACAAGTGACAACACCGATGTGCTACCTACCTTAGGCTAGATTATATTATCACGTAATATGCATAAGTACCTACACTACGGTCATCTATACAGATAAAACCGTGACCAATACATAAACCGTTTCCTTGTAGACTTCCAAAAAATTACAAATCGTGGTTTAGGTGTACAGTAAACTCAATAAGTTTAACGAATAAACACCTAATGCTATTGAGCATGAGTACTCACGTAATACCATCCTATTAATCGTAATAATAATATTATATTGTACAGTATTGCAGAAAAGAGATATTGTATAATATGCAGGGCCACATTAAACTAGGTGCAAAATGGAGCATTCGCACACTTTGATGCTACTTCAAAGACATTACAATTGGAAAATATTGATTTATCAACAGTTATTTCTCTATATCTCCATTGAAGGATTATATTGAAAATATGAGAAGTTCATTTCACACATTTTTAGAAGAGGCCCAAATTCGATCTGGTATTGAATTATTTTCATGGGAAACATCCAGAACCAAAACAAAAATCAACGTTTCATAACGATGATTTGAGTCCAGGTGAAATTAATTTCGCCGGAAATGAAAAAATGAAAATTGAAACTTTTTTGGTAATAATTGACACAATTGTTTTCAGTTAAATAAAAGAATGGAAGTTTATATTGAAATCAATAATTGATTCAGATTTATATTAAACTTAGAAAATGATTCATTGGAAAGTATTCGAATAGAAGGAAAAAATCTTGTTGAACTATATCATTTAGGTTTAGGAACAGATTTTTAAAAAGAATTGATACAAATTAAAAGCATCGTTAAAGATTTTCCAGCAAAATATAAATTATCATTTGCTGTATTACATTAAACATCGATTACATCGTCTCTAAAAACATCGTTTTTAAATATAGAGATGAAGAATAGAGACGGAGAATATTATATTAATATGTTCAATGCAAGTATAAGTATATAGGTATACTCGTGCGCATATAAATTATAGAATGACGAATTTAATTGAAAAAAATGTTATTGGCACTCAGGCTCCGGCACTACATAATAATAAATGATAATTAATACACAAATACAATAGGTTTATTAAATAATTTTAAGAATTAAAAATGTTCTATGGTAAATTATCATCTATATTGTTAAAGATAAATTATACACGGTTGGTAATTATTGTTTAAACACAAAAGTTACATAACAATAATTATTTATTTCACAGTTAATTCTACGATAGGACAAATCTTATGTTTAACAAAATTCTTATACAATTTGAAATTAGAAAATTTGTAGTAAGTATTTAATTTAATACTTAAATTAATATCTATAGATATTTAAGTGGCTTATTTTACCAAAGTTGCTATTGCATTTATTAGTTCTAAATATATATTTTTTTTCTTCATATTACTGTGCTTGTGATTAAAGCTGACATCATCCAAATTAATATCACATATATTTAACAAGAAATCTGTTGAATGCAATTTTTTTTAAACTTAACAAGTTATATTTATTATAAAAAGTATTAGTAGTTATACTGTTTCATAATGAATTTTTTTAGAAATTTTAAAATTTCAACTGCATCAGTTATAACTTATAACTCATATCTCCTGGCGGCCCTATAATAATATGCAAAATGTAAAGGCATAATATTTATTGACTACTACCTTGAATCAATTTTCCATGGCTATATTATAGAATAGGTACAGATGTTTATCATACTAAATTGTTTTTGTATCCTATATATTATTTTAGTTGGATATTGAAACACATGGATAAAATACAATACACAATACACATAGTACATAGATGTATTCATATTTCAATTCTCCCGAAGTTTGAATACCACTGAAGTTGGCGGTCGCAGACTTTTACTTTGGAAGTTGATTATAGCTGATAATATTATCAGCCTATATCTATAAGTTTAAGTGCCATTTTTTTTTGGAAGCTATATTATAAAGGTAGAGGGCTGAGCCTCTAAAAACCACTGGATGTCTACTTATGCCCTATAACAGGAGTCTTCAACCCGCGGCCCGCTCTGTCATAACATGCGGACATTTCAAATTTAGCATGCATATTTTCTATTTCGATCAAATTATAACCTATAACGTCAGGGGTGTCATTTCAATTTTTTGAAAGGTATGCTAAAAAATAGGAAAGCCAAAAAATGTTCAACAGGCCAATATATAGTGCACTATAGTTATAACTTATTATAAACAACTTTTTTTTACGCTATACGCTTGGAAATTAGAATCTTAATAATTAATTGAATATTTTTCATGAAATAATATAATATATTTGAATATTGGATACCTAATAATACTAAGTTAGTACTTAAATGAAAATTTTTTTCCTGTTTAACCAAGAGGAGGCTCTGTTTTAACAATACTACTCCTCTGCTTCGATCGTTTATTGGCGAATAAATTTAAATACACACAATATATAACATACAAATATTAAATTTAAATATTTGTAGACACTAAAAACATTGTATTTTTTTAAAATAAAATACTGGGCTTCACTGAGAGAATTCGTGCTGAAGCCCAGGAGTTCTAAATTATTATATTATGAGTACATAAATAGTGTATATAAAATAAATCCTGAAATCCTCAATCACACTTGAAATATTTAATATGAACCAAACATTTTTACATTTCATTTAAATAATTTAATAATACATTAATAATAATATCAAGTAACCACAGTTTCCAATATTTAAGACTAATAAATTTAAAAAAAAGATAGTTTTTGTCTGGCCAAAATATAATCTTGAAAAAATATCATATTTCAATTTTTTTAAACATGGTTGTCATCAACATCATTTGGGTAAAGTAATAGTGAGGTACAATTATGTAAACAATAACATTTTGTTACGATTATTAATGAATATTGATGTTTCTGACATCTGATATTTTAGTGCAAGGAACAATTAATTAGTAGAAAAGTACCGAAATACTCTAATATCATTGAGAACATCAAGTATTCAAAATCTGTTTAAATAATTGCTTTAGTTAAAAATGCTATATATATGATACGTGTGGGTTTAGCAACAAATGAATACAATTGTTTTAATGTAAATAAACAAATACAATATAATCTGTATAAGATAGGTAATAGCTATCATGCCAGAAGCCATTATGCACTATATTTAAGGTATCGTTTGTGATCAATTTATTTGTTATTAATTAGTTTGTGAATTTTCATTAAACATTTTTTTTACATTTTTTGAATATCACTACAATACTACAATACTACCATATGAGTATATTATGACCATAATATAGTATAGTGCAATTATATTGTTAAGTATAATATTAATATTATGATGTTATATTTTATTTTCTACAAAAATATTTATTTTATCGTTATTTATAATATATAATATTAAAAAAAAAGCATCGTACCAACACCTACTGCATAATATTAAAATGTACAATTTCTACGGTTTTGCCAAAATGATGTTGATTACATCAGCTTTGTTTGCCTGGACAATAATCATATGTACTCGGTCTTCGATCACGTTTGAATATAGCATGACATTATGTCAATGTCTATGTAATGGTCACTACTCGTTTATTCGTTCACTATATCCGGACCACGGTTTAAATCAGAACCAGATTAAGGACAAGGTCATAAGCAAATTCACACCTTTCGTCTGTTTTTAATATAGAATTATGTATTTACAATTAAATGTGAATAATATTATGTCCCATTATTTAACCATAGTGTCTTGTATAAATGATTGTATGCAACATAATTTTTTTTAACTAATAATAGATATTAAATAAATATAATGTAATATTAATATTCGTAAACATTAAAAAAATATTAATCGCCTGCGTTATTTGCCTTCGTCAATGATGTAATTTTGTTTATATTTTATATCTCCGTTGATTTTTGATACGAAATATTATTTTTTGGTATATTTGACGATGACGACGGTCGATGATTACAATATTATACACGCAATCGTGTACCCGCGCGCGATCGCACTCCTGCACTGCCGAAGCTGTGATGGGCACACGAAACTCGTAGGTATATATAAATACATATTATATACAATATAATATGAATAGGTAGGTAGGTATGTAAACATTATATTATATATATACGTATTATGATAATTATTATCACCATAATGTGTTCCAATAGAAATTAGAATGTATCCACGATGTACATATACTCGTATGTGGGTTACTGAGTATTATGTATACGCGTATTCTGGTATTCATGTACACGTAATGTTTTATTAGGTACACTGTATACAGCTATTACGCCCACGCAGTAGGTTAGTGCTGTATTCATACGGTGAGGTGTCCTTTATGGTGAGAGTGTTGCCGTTGCGGGTGTGGGTTTTATCCCTAGGGATTAAACCTCTGTCCCGAATTCCATAAAAAAAAAACAAAAAGATCACTGCTGTGGTAATAGTAAATATTTTTCGCTGCTGTATAGTCACATGGCATAGTTATGGTAAATGTGTAATAAATTTACATTTTTCGTTGTCCTGCACCTGGGATCGTATATACTACAATGTACCAACATACTTTAATATACCGCAGGGCGATTCACCAAGTATTTTCACCCCTTTTTATTTTTCAATAATGCAGTTATTCTCTTAGTATTCCTACAGACCATGGTATTATTGGTATTCCTTTATTTACAATATTTGTAATAATATTTATAGGAAATCAATTATTTCGGTAAAATATTAATAATAAGTAGGAAACTCAAACTTATATTAAAGCTCTGCTCCCGTTTTCAGTCGTAAATATATTCAGTTTTTACTTGAATCGTTTTCAATATCTAACAATGATAACTTTGATAATTGTTCTTGTGTTTAATTGGTTGCATTATAGAAATGAATACACTAGTCGGTATTAGTACATAATTAATCATATTATTTCTTATTACAAAAATTTTTGAGAGTGCCGAGCACCCGCTAGCTCTACCAAGTTGAAAGTTTTAGAGATAAAAATGTTTGTAGGAGTGTTGCATTTTTTGAAAACTTTGACTGTAAAATGTTGACACTTGACCCGAAAAAAGGTTCACCACCCGTTCTCGACTACTAATAGACGATGTAGATAGGTTCGTGGATGACTATTATGGTAGAATACTAACATTTTTGAGCCACATAAAAAAAAATACATTTTCGAATGGTTTCCCGAAAGCTGCAGTGACACACGCGAACGAGGCACAAGCAAGCACATTTTCCGGTTTGACCAAGCTGCGCTCAGCAGCCATTTTCATTACTCGTAGGTACCTACTCCAGCAGTCAAATATATTACCTACTACTACGACACAGTATTCTTTTTAGTCGATCGGTTACGGCATACATATTATATATATATAGACTATTACACTTTATCAAGTCCTCGTGGGTAATGGAAATACGCACGGAAGTGGCTAACCGTATACTTCCCACCCCCTACCCCACACACTACAAACTGCTACGTCACCATCCCTTTCGGTCCTTTTGACTTTTTCAAACGGACGAACGACTATGCGTTATTGGTTTTATACAACCATATAGAGCGAGTGCTTTTTTTTCATTTATTTGTCTTGTGTCCGCAAACACTTTTTAGGGTCAAAAAAATACACGTCGAAACGTTTCGTAGCTGGCATATTATGTCACCGTCACGTGGATCTGAAATCGGGCTCAGCAGATAATTTGATGATAATTGTCCAAACATAATTTACTTCTCATTTATCACGATTTCAATCTCATATCATAAATTATTTTTACCCAACTAAGGGGCTCTGTCCCTTGCTCACTTAGCTCACCAAACCCCTGGTGTGTTTGTCCTCCAAGAGTCATTCCTTTGCATACCTATTGAAATTGAATATCTGTAATTTAAAATTTGTAGAAGATAAAGTTTAATATAAAACTTTTTTTAATAATAGAGTTTTGTTTATTTATTTAAAGTGAACACCCCAAAGGCCTAAAGAGTACATATATAGTTGTAATTTTGCTTAATTATTATTATTGATAATTTATTTATTTTTTGGTTGTATATGCCAATTATTATGTGGAAGATACAACACATGTTTTGTATAAGTATATCTGAGAGGTACATTTTATATAATTTATGATATAGACAAAATAATTTTGATAATGGAATGTATTAATCAGGTTTGGTGAGTGAGTGTGGGGTGCATTAAAGTAGTGGGCATGATGGTGCGAATTAAGGTATAATAATATACAATTCATTAAGCTGGACACGAAATACAGTATACACTGTGATTAACTTAAATGATCATTAAAAATATCTTATAATTTTGGTGTTCGTAATATTTTTATGGCATTACACTACGTACGAATTATAATGGCGAAGTATACATTATGTGGCGCTGTAATACTATATTGTAAAGTCAATTAGTGTATATTTTGATATAATTGGGCAAGACAATGCAGTAAGAACCTAAATACCTACCGAAAATATAAATTTGTTGATTTTATTTTGTTTTTTTTTTAAACATTAAGCTGTTATAACTAACGTTATACCCTTTTTCCCGTGTTATCGAGAGCCGGGGAGGAACTGGTGTTACTAACGTTAGACCGAACCTTATTTAACTCGATTTTAAGAAATTGAATTTTTTTTTTATTTGATAACAATTGCCTCGGCGACTATAGGGCCATTGGCTACAATAAATTACATAATTTTTACATTAAAAGAGGGTTGTTACATTAAATATAAACTTATAAGTAATAACTAAGGTAACAAATAATACAATAAATAGATAGGGGTTGTATATAAAATTGATAGTAATACATTATAGGGGGGTATATTATACTTATAATATATATTATTTGGATATATTTTTATTACATTTTTTTTTGAAGTTCTGTATTCTTGAGGAGTTTTAGAACATTACTTGTATCGATGTTGAGATTTTCAGCAAGATGGTGGGTTAGATTGAATTTTTGACGTTGTAATTCGTACTTTCGGTGAGGATGTGTTTAACTGCCATGGGATCGTTATGGATCGGGCACATGGGTGGGTCTTCTTTCTTCATTAGGAAGGCGTGGGTTAATCTGGTATGGCCTATTCTGAGCCTATTGATGACTTCTTCTTAAATACTCAAATCATATATATATATATATATATATAAAACAGAAACCAACTTATTCCAGCTCAAAATGTTTGAGCCTGCAGATCATGCAGTATCGATACACGGACAATGAAAACAGGTAGGTACATGGCGATGGAAACGGTTAATGGTTGAATTCTTAACACATACACAGCACATAGATCTCCATACAGGTACAATGTAAAAATATAGAAAACGTGTAGGCGTATTGCTTGTTTTTGATAATAGCATTTCTTCAGGCAACATTTAAATGGAACTTGAATTGATGAAGACTCATTTTAGGCCCTTAGATAAGGTGAAGATGAAAATGGAGGACCTGCTCAAGAGATTGACATTTGATGACATGCAATACTGCTCTGAACAACGGAAAACCCGAATCTAGCGATGTGATGGATAGGTGTGGAGAGTTTATAGAAGAAGATCATCGTTCAATGACAATATTATTGAAATAAATTAATTTATTACATAAGTCCTGTTTTTAAATAGTCTGCACATTTTGTATGTTGCAACGATTATAATATTAGCGTCTTAATTTAATATTCATCTGCAGCCCGGTAGGTAATGTTTTCCTATTTTTTGGCCACTCACGACACTCGATGTTGAAGAAAATGAGTGGGCACATTTCGTACACATACATGTATTGGAATCTCACGTTTTGGGCATGCTTCATAATTTATAAGTAGGTACTTACACGTACAACGCAATAATTAACAAATTGCGACGACGCTGTAACTATATTGTACTTAATAATATTATCATTATTTCTTGCGTAATAGATTGAGAGATTTATTTTAAAAATAATAAATAACAGCTACTGCAGGAACTGAACACCTTTAAAATAAATCGGACCTAGACGTCTTTGTGCCCAATAACCAAAATCGTACCAATAATCATGTTGAAGCAGCTAACCTTTATATGTTCAAACTTCAAATGCGGATGTAACTAATCCATTCATAAATTGCCTAAAAAAATACAGTCAGGACTAGATGTATTCTACAAGCAATAGGTTGCCGGTGGAAGTTCACCTAAAAAAATGTATTGATAAAGATCCAATTATTTTAAAGTCTGTTTCTCTAAGTTAAAACTATGACAACACTAGAATTAGGTTTATGCTTAATTAATAACTCATAATAACTATTAAATAGGTATATAAATAATTAATGGACACAAATTGTTTTAGGTTCTAACCGGGACGAAGAATGTATTGACTTTATAATTATGTGTGCTTTTTATCATATTATTTTTTAAATTTTTTGGAATTTAAATACATTGAATCAAAATGTTTTTGGTGTTTGCTGTCCAAATGGATCAAATGTACCACGAAAATTCGAATACATATGCCAATAAATACGCAAAATCGGTTAACAAAATACTATATTTATTTTTGGTTGCCATTGAACCCGTAACGCGAATAGGCTAGGTTAAAATCGTTAAGAAAATAATCGACATAAATATTTAATTTGCGTTATGGTTTGGTTGTCAATTCAACTGTAACTGTCAAAAAACAATAATAATTTGTACATTTCTGTGATTTTTACAAATGTTGTTAGACTTTAGGCTTTAAAAGTCCAAAAGGAAGTTGTGTTTTCATATTTTTGATAGTAAATTATAGTTAACTGTTTTAAGAACAACTCATGAGTAACCTTGGTTACCAAAAACGTAGACCGTCCACTCTCAGAATCATTTATACCATATACCAGTGGTCGGTAACCGGCGGCCCGCGAGTCTAATGTATAATACAGCCCGCTTTAATTCTACAACTGCGGAATTTAATTGAATACCATAATATCAAAAAAATCATATTAAATCTTTTGAAATAAAATTGCAACTATTCCGGTCTCATATTGAAAAAAATGAATTGACACGTTTTCCGAATTTTAAAGACTTTTCGAATCGTCAGAATTTTCATTATCAACAGTTAAATTTGTTGAAGCTATTTCGATACTTCAACAGGAATTTAATAATCGATTTCCAGATTTTAAATGACATTCACAATATTTTCAATTACTCGCCAATCCATTTAATATTGATGTTGAAGATATCCTTGTTGAGCTTCGAATGGAAATAATATATTTGCAGCCACATGATATCTTAAAAGACTCATTCAAAGCATCGCTTTTACTTTTTTCCCTAGCCTTCCTGCACCATTTTCAAAAATTCAAAATATAGCTGCAACATGCTTCAGTATGTTTAGATCCACTTACGTGTGTGAACAGACCTTTCTTCATATGAAAACAATTAAAAACAAATACCGTTCATGCTCTCTTTCACAATCTCCACCATGTGCTTAGAGCAGGCACGAGTAATTGTAATGTGGAAATTGAAGAAATAATAAACAATATCCAACAATAAAAATCAAATTAAGCATTTTATCAAACTGTTGTAATTTCCACACTTTTATATTAAAATTATATTATTAAAAACTGTAATTTTTACATTTTTTTATTTTTAAGTTTTGAACAGTAATTTTTATCTTAGTAAATAATTTGGAGTATACAATTTTAATTTTTGTCTGGCCCACGAACTCTTTTTAATTTATGAATGTGGCCCGGTAGTCCAAAAAGGTTGCCGACCACTGCCGTATACAATGGTCTATCATTGAATTCAAATTTAACACAATGTCATCCATTACATTAGGTGACCCACTTAATGACGAAGTACACTCGACAACTACTGTATACCAGAGTGGTTATTAGTATTTTTTTGTACAATTTAAATTTAAATTAACTAAAATAATTACAATTATTTGTAAATAATAATTTTTATTTTGCGTTTATTCCGTGGTGCCTTTTGACCCTTGAAAAGGACTCGTGGCAGCCTTAAAAGAGAAAAGTAGAGAGAACATTAGAAGTATTGCTAATTGTTGGCATTGATTCAGTCAGTAAATTGATTTCGTCAGTACGGGTAGTCTTAAAACCATCTATCGACTGCCATGCATATCAATTTTTACTTGTGGTTATTTTGGATGACTTAGGCTCCTGGACCCAATAAACTTCGAGGGTTACACATAATATCACACTGCAATATGCCAATATGTCTTGTCTTATGTTTATTGCTGACAATATTTTCATGTCGTCACTCGCTGTCCATCATACAAAAACTGTTAATTTTAATTTATAACTTTGGTTTCAATAATATTTTAATATAGATAAAACTTGTAAAAATATTGTTTTCAATTTGTTTCAATCGTGTATCTATAGATTTTTCTTTTACGCGTATACATAATAATGTGGAAATGCTAAGATTAAAACGGGAGACAGTATAATACAAATGTGTTCGTACTTTCGAAGTTTGTCGGTTCAAGTCCTCCCCACGATGCTCAAAAAATAGACCTCTTTGATGTATCATTGGTCACCTTGTAAAGTTTACACTTCAATATTAATCTGGACTCCATTTTTTCAATTTTGAGAATTAGAGTTTTGCTGTATTGCTTACTAAACAACCGAAGATAATTATATGAAAGGATGCTCGTCTAAGATTGTTAAATTAAATACTTATTATCCTCGTCGTGTAATGGCACAGCGCGAGCACTTCATTAAAAGTTGTTTAATAATATACATTTTTAATGTGTTCGAACCTCGAGGTATAATCACAGATCGATGGCATAATAACAACATTCGTTTAAGATAATTGCTTTATATTTTATAGTATACCTATTCTTAAAACGTGTTTTCTGTATTTTCAGATCGTTATTTAGACCAATTGAAGTAATAAAAAAATCCCGTATAATATCGCACAATTCAATATTATACATTACAAGCTTGTGGTGATGACATTTTGTGCTGTGCTGTACACTTGAAAATGTTCCTTCACCGGTTTTTAGGGATTTTTTTTTAATTTTCTAGAAATATATTGGAAAATGCTCAACAGATTTTTGCATGTACCTAACATCAGCTTCAGATTTACTGAAGTCTATATAGGCTTCAATACAATTTAGTAGCGTTTTTACCTTCCATAAAAATAGTGAACAAAGAGAGTAACGTAGACACTGCTTTATTTTTAATAGAGATAATATGAGGCTAGAGTAATTGTTTAGCGCTGAAGAGAATAACAAGGTCTTTAACTCAATTCGTACGAGAAAAAAAAATTATTTAGTTTAAACTTAAACTACTAATTAGAATGTTATTTGTAATAATGTAAGCCACCAACAATTGGTTAATAATTCTCATTTTAACTTATTAAATCTTTCTTGAGATACTCGGCGTCAGTGAGTGAAATAATGATTTTAAACATTTTTTCATCATCAACAAAAAGTAATATATTAGTGTAATCAATTGATTGGTTAGACTGTATGATTTATAAATGCATTAAATAAAAGAAAAGAACCGTGATATTTGAGCTGGTCCCTGAATTTTTAAACTATGGGAAAACCTAGGTTTAATTTTAATTTTTGAAAGTTATTTAGCATTACATTTCAGATATTCATCGTCTACAAAAAGTGTTTTGTATTTATTTTTCATTCACATTTATTTAAATGATATTATCTAATCAGTTACTCTGATATATTACTTTTTACTGATAATAATTTTATTTTATATTTCTCAATTTTCTACTATTCTAATACATTGCAGTACTGTACTTTAATGTTATAGGGGCAACCCGTATATTTAGTAATAAATAAATAAATAAATAAATCCAAAAATGTTTAATCCCTTATTTAGTTTACTAAAATACTCTGTAAATGAGAAAAAAAATCTTGATAATTATAAGTAATATAAACCTGTACATAAAATTTAATTTAATTTAAAATTCATTTATTATTTATTTTAAAATAGTAATAGCTGCATGTACGTGCGTATTATTTATTATATTGATATATTTCGTTATTTTTAAAGCTCGATTCCTAATAGTTATTTTTTTCTAGTTTTCTACGTTATTATAGTTTTGATATTGAAATTAATGAACTGCTTTTTTGTTTAAGTTTCACCGGTTTCGGTTTGCATTTGTTTTTATTCTCCGATTGCGGAGTATATATAATTCAGATGAGTTGAATTGTGTTTTGTGTTTTGTGTATACCATATAATGTATTGTTGTGCATGAAAGGACTTGGTAAAACAATCGTGGTAGAGATTAAAATCGACATTTTGATTACCTGCGTAGTACTACGGCAAAAAAAAGGGTAATCGCAGCCCAAGTATACATTTTCCTCCCGTTGTGGAGCACTGTCGGCAAGATAGAAAAGTCGATGATGTACGATTGCATACGTTTGTCCCTCTTAGTCGAACGATGTTTCTATTTGACCATTAAAACCATTAAGATTGAGTACAAAAATCGAATCGTTGGAGTTTTTGTTGCAATTTTCTCCGAGAGCTCGACCCTCAATTTTTTTGAACTCACTGATTGCCGTATTGATTCGATTTTGTGGCATCAGTTAAAATGCTCACATGTTGAAATGTCATGATAGGTAACTTGTTGCATCATAAACATTTAACAACCCGTTATTTACGTTCTCTTATATAACGATATATTTTATGGAAAAAAACTACAACTAATTCTGTCTCACGTTTGGATATTATAATTTTAATGAATCCTACATGGTCAAATAAAATATTAATTGATACCACTGATACCAAACTATTATTCACTCACAGTAATACCCGAACTTATCTAATGACCAGTAGATCGTAAACTATAATACAACGATGTTGATTTGAGACAGGAAATCTGATATGATAATAAATTGGCTTTTACTCTTGTATTGAAATGCATTGGACTGGAAATAATAGTCACAATAACGTTTGTCAAACTTTATCAGAGCATAGCAATAATATGTTCATTCTAAAATAAGTTATTTTACAAAAATACCTATTTTAACAGTTGTATAAACAAAGGCCAGTGTAATCCTTGGGTGGGTACCTACAACGTACGCAATTGTAATATGAAAAAAGGTAAACGAAAAAGAAAACCAAGGAAAAAAATTAAACAAAGATCAATTTAAAAAAATCAAATCTGAATGAAGATGCATTTTTTACTTTATTCAATGCAAACTATTAATTGTTATATGCATTATGTATTTTATTATTCAGCTTGATCATAATTGCATGTATTATATAGGTCATTATCATTATCAATAACAACATCATCATTATCTTTTTTACCATCAAACTGCGATATCTTATTGCATATGAAAAAGCATTCAAGGCATCATCTATATCACTTGTGCCATTTTTATTATCATTAAATCAATTTTTTTGAATCTTTTTCGGTTATTGTTTGTAAATATTTTTTTGTCACTTTGTTTGTGGTACTCCGAATCATTTTTGAACTAGTTTAGTTTCATCAAAAGCTACTTCCATTATTATTTTTTGAATAGGATTTCAAAAGGTCAGATATGTTTGTCTTACCAATTTATTAAAACTGTCAGATAATCACTATTTTCATACTTTAAAGTTACAACGTTTTTGTTTACTTCGTCCACGAAAAAAAGTCCGTACATAATCGTATCATACACAATCGTAACGCATCCAGAAAAGTGGACCAGAGACCATCCGCACGGCCAGTGTTGGAACTTGAACTTAAGGGGCCAGGAGCAGAACTGAATATAGTGCTCTTTTTATCAATAATTTTCAATGCACAGGTCTTAAAAAAAATTCAATTAACATGTATACAATATACATATATATTATATTTATTCATAACGAGTGACAAAAATGTATTACAATCATGGGTACTTTGAGTATTTATTTCTGAACATTTATAATGCAAAATCATTTATCAATTCATCTCACAAACGTCTATAAACTTCAATTTTAAACACTTTTTTGCCTTGATTTCATTGAAGAAAATTCGTCTATACTTTATTATAATCAATTCTGCGAGTTCTCTGATTTTAGATGGGTATTAATGATAAGTTTCTCAGTCTCTCATGTGTATTGTGCTTCGCAAATAGTTTTTGATCAATTTCAACTTTGAAAAAGATTGCTCATCCTTTATCGTAGTCACGAGAACGGTCAGAAACGTTAGAAGGGCCGTGCACACATCTCCATATAGCTCGATGCCATTGAAGCTTTTTGATCTTGTCATAATTTCGTCTAACCGGAACGTGTTGACAATATTATACTGATTATCTGGGCACATTTTTTCGCACGTCATGACAAACAGACACACAGACGAAATTCCAAACGGTTGAGTTCAAAAATAGAATTAACTTCTCTCAATAAAACGGATTTTTTCTGTTTCCTTTTCAGCGGCTAACTATATGAAGGACCCCGGGTATTACCCCGATTGGCTCCATAGTAGTTCCGTTCCTGCCCATGGTTTGTTTTTGCCCGGATTATAGATCTTTTGAACCTACTTCAAACACGCAAGATGGGTGTTACCCATTTGCACAAAAAAAAAAAAATGAATTCGTTTTGGATATAGCCCATATTTTGCGCCGAAATAAAAAAAGGTATGTTTTTCCGACAGCCCATTTGCTCCAAATTTACCTGGTATAATCATAATAAAGTAATATATTTTTTATTATATACAATTTTATTTAAATCATTATTAATTATACGAATGTTTTTAAAATAATAATCAATAATAGCTGTATAATACACATTTTTTTAAACAGTAATCAGAATAAATACAAATTGTTTTTAAAAATTATTGTTAATAAATTATTACGAACTATTAAAATTTATAACAAATGAGTAACAAATAATAATAGTTAATAGTAATTACATATTTTTTACTATAAGTTATAGACATGACGTCTTTAAAATATAAGAATTAACCAAATCGTTAATTTAAAATGTTTACGTTGGTAAATTTGGCGCAAATGGGCTATATCCTCTGGCCTCGGCTATACCCGAAACTAATTAATTTTTTTGCTCAAATGGGCGATTCCCCGCAAAACTCTTAGCTTGCCCCCTCCCAAATTTGAAACCTTAACCCATCTCCATATATTTTTCATTACTACTTTTGTTTACTCAATGTATAACTATGTAAGTACTAGCTGAATTACCGGGCTTCGCCCGTGTTTATTTTTATTTTTTTCATTTTTATAATATAGGTATCCTCATAACTTCTCGGAACGATTCTTATCTATATGAAGGACAAAAATGATAAGTTGCAGTAGCTAGAAGACCGCAGGCAGCCGTGCCCCACAATACAAATATAATTGTTAATTATTCTACTAAAACGCAACATTTTTGAAAATATTTTCTCATTGCACAGTGAAAATATGAGAAGAACCTCTATTCCAAATTTCAAGTTCGTACATTGCGTAGTTTTTGAGTTACAGCGATCAGTGATTAAGTGCAGGTATTTGGATTTTATATGTATAGATAAATACTCAAAAATATAACAAAATGTTATATTATATTAAAATAGCATAGCATCCACGTGGACTTAACTTTCAGTGGACTATTCTACGGAAGTGTGATTTTGTATTTTTCGCAGTCCTTTCTCCCTTGAATTTTTATGGTGGGTTATTTTTCGACTACCGGTTACGAATTATTTTAAATTGGTTAGGTACCTACTAATTTACTTAACTATTTTTGTATTAAAATTATAATTTAGTGATGTCAGGGTTAGTGACCTTATGATAATATTATGTGAAAAGATAACATACTATACAATATGTTTGTATAGTATAATTGCTGTTAGTATTATTATTATAGAATGAATATTTAGTACCTAAGATACCATAGGCTAATACACTATTCATATTTTTTTCTAAAAAAATTTCATATATATGTAAAGCACAATGCTAATAGCCAAGTTACCGAAGCCGAATTTATTCAAGATCAATATAAAAATAAATAAATAAGTAAATGACTAAAATATAAAATATAATGGACGACTTGGTCAAGGTCAGACTGTGTGAGTAATAAACAATGTATGATGTAATCATTCAACATTTCAGAAATATTATATAAGGGCCAACATGTCGGTCGATCCGAATCAATTAATATTTTCATTTACGTATATATATGTTAACTCACCGAGCATGCTTACCTATTTTTCTTTAATAATGCAGTTATTCAATATCTGATTTTTGGAATTTTTAAGTATACTTACCGACTAAATTTTCAAATTCTTGAGATTTTATGTACTATTTAAGGAGTGTCCTTTGAAGATAAAAATATCCAAACTTCTGTTCTTCAAATGAGAGCCCCAATTTTCTACTAAAAATTCTTCAGCTGAGAATTGTCCATAAAATATTAAAGTATTAAAATCAAATTTCCAACGAGTAGCTATTGAGTTATTGAACTTTGTGTACTAGGAATAATAGTTTTATAATTGTGATTTAGAAGATATCGGGGTTATGGTGATTAAAAATGTTTGGTAATTAATAATAGTCTATCAACATTAATAATTTGTTAAAATGGTCCAGCTGTAATATAAACATTAGATTCAGTATTAAATCTACTTTATATTTTTGTAAAACTATTTTTAACCCTTTGTCAGTCACCTTATTAGTTTGAAAAATTTTAGTTATTTGTGGTAATATTATACCCCATGTGCTAAATTTGATTCTGAAATTAATAATTTCATAGATTATATTATTATTTGTTTTGCTAAATATGTGTCTTAAATGTATGTATAATTAAAATTTTAATAATAAAATGCGGTTTTTTTTTGATATTTCACAGGTAATTTTAAGGATGAACCTTCATTCTATATACATTTTTTTTAAACATATTTATTAATTTGTACAATCTGTAACAGGAATTTACAATACGCACAACGGATGGTTGCATAATAATAGGTCGTTAATGGCTTGGTTGAAGAAGCTATTCAGTAATAGCATTCCATGGTGAGATAGTTGTGGTATATATAATTATATAAATTAAAATATAAAAACATACTATCGTATTACTCTATATCACTATATATAACTCTTATCACAAATTATATCACAAGCGGTGGAGATTCATATGTTTTTACCTCCAAACTAACAAACGTTTTGAACATGTATGGGGTATTAAAATACCCCATGGTGACTAATGAAGGATTAAGAACATTATCCTAAGTATAAACATTTTAATTACTGAAAAACTATTCATTTGAATTTTGAATTAGATGCATCAACATTTTCAAAAAAATTAACCCCTAAATAATTTACAGTATCGCGGGGAGGGGGGGGGTCCTCATTTGAAAAATAGAAGTTTATATCACCGATAGGGTGTATGTCCTTAAGCAGTACGAAAAAAAATCTCAAGAATTTTAAAATTTGGTCATTAATAGAAGGTATATTTAAAATTTCCAAAAACGAAATTTTGAATAACAGCATTAGGTATTGGAAGAAAGTTGGATACTTAGCAGACTTGGTGGATCATCCTGTATAATATATAATACATTTATTTCTTTCTAAAAACGTTGTATTTATCTCTAAAATGAAATAAACTTATTGTTCACCAAATAACTAAAGTATGACATTTTTTCATTTTTTCATCGGAATAAATTTTAGGTTTCTGAATTTATTTGGTACTTCTTCTACTGAATTAAAGAGGTTATATTTTGACGAATAAATTGATTTATATGATATTATAATATTATGAATTATGTAAGATCATCAATTATCATACGTGATAACTGATAAGTGATCTATTGACATTTGTTATGGCTAATTCGTTGTAATAACTAATTTACATTTGTTATGATTTGTTTTAAACATTTATGTGTCTATAAGTATTTTTTATTTTCACAATGGATAATAAGTAAAATAAGAAAATGTTTGAAGACAACGACGAAGACAACAATAAAGACATTTTTAAGTTTTTTTAATTATTAACGACAAGTCTACACGAGTATAATAAGAATCAACCATGTTTCTTTTTGGGACGACCTCATTTTTTAAAATCAGATTTAAATGATCTAATTATGTAGTTCTGGAAGTTATTAGATACATTTATGCTGATATATAATTACCTATATTCATAGTATTATAGGTAAATTTAATTATACATATATTATATACGTAATTTTATTTTATAACTTATGTATTTTAAAGTTTATTTAGAAATCATGCTGTGTCATCCATTAACAAGTTAATTCAGCACCAAGATTTTTCGCTGTTGCAGATAATTTTCTAATGTCCAATGTTGATTTTGTCGGTGTAAGTAAGACAACAGCATCATTAATCGAACGTGATGTTAGTATTGCAATAATAAAACGCAGACCTAGGTTTACAAAAATGCCTGAGCCAGAAGCGGAAATAAATATAACACAGAAGCAGTTTTATTTTATCGTATTGCTAAAATATTTATTCTAGTAATTTTGCACTATTAATTGCTCTCACTTAAAAATTTAAAATCTTTCATGCACCTAATATAATATTGGTTAAGAATTACGTAATAATAAATAGGTACTATAAAAACCCATGGTATTCATTACATTATAAATATTATACTTTGAACTATATACAGTATTATATACCTCTATATTATGTTGTTAAATAATAATCATCTATTCTCTATATTTTAATTCAATTTAATAATAACATCCGTCAAGCTGTGATTCTGTTACATATTAAGAAACAAAATACATTTTCTGTAAGCATATCTTAAATTTAGAGCACTTCGGTTTGATCATGTTTTTGTGAACACCCGCCGTTATAACTATTATGATTGAGTATTTAATGTATACAATATACGTATACTGAATGCTATCGTGTGTAAGTACTCAAAAGAGACGACTAAAATTAAAGACTAAAATGTTATCGTTTTCCTCAACAATCCTTCGAAAATAATTTTTACTTATAGTTGCCTCCTAAAGTAAAAAAGATTGATAATTTTTATACCGTTCGATCGCGCGCCGTAAATGTCATCGTAAACGAAAAGGATCTTGTACAAGTTGCCTCCTAACGGGCAGTGAAAAAATGTTGAACTGGTTACTAAATGAATCAAATATTGTCGAACATCATGCATCCAGACCTGAGCTAGACTACAATAACACGTAGAGATCTTGACGAGGTCGTGTGTGCATAGTAAGGATCGAGTATCATTGTAGTTGATTTTCAACATTCGCGGTGTACTCGTTGTATGATTTTATTTTTACAAATTATTAAGATATTATTAAGATTATTTTATATCAAATATAATATGCTACAGTAACACATTATTTTTATAATTATTAGGTATGTATATACCTGATAAATCTATTTATCTACTTGGTATATTTAACTGAATTTTATGAATCACTACGTAATTCTATTAATGGGAGGTAACTCGTATATAATTAAGAACTATATTTGATCATAGGAGGCCTGCACTACCAGTGCATATTAACTGTTTTATTTACAGTAAGGATGGGAGGAAAATCGTTTATTTTGGGAGGAATCTAGTATGCTGGAAATGTCCATAACTTACGTATTTACCTGTTTCTTCATAGGTATGTCATTAACTTAATTAATTAATTCATGTCAAGTTTGTATTTTTCTTAAAATTATTAGGATTAAGATACATAGCACTTTGATATTATCTACACGTTACCTATACTAGGTATTGAGAGGTTAACATGAGTTATTTGTCGAAAACTAGACTATTACGCAGATCAATATTGCTGGTCTGTTAATTAAATAAGATTAAAACAAAGTTCTATGTATAATATTTAATAATAATAGATAGTAATAAAATGAAAAACATTTCAAGTCTTTCATGTCGGTACATTGATAAAAACTTTTTACATGAACGAAAAAAATGCCATTAAAAAAACAAACCTTTATGGTTTTTGCATACACTATGCACATATTATGTATCATCATATACATACACATGATATTAAGCATTATTATTAATATTTGTTTTAATAACTTTATCCGTTGGATGGTTCCACAACAGTCAATTTCTAGAGAATAAAATTGTCTTAACATGTAATAGCATGTGTATTATGCTGATTCATTTAAATATATTAAATGCAAAAAAAAAATTCTTGAAGGAGTTGGACTGCTGTGTTACAAAGGACGAATAAGTGGTTTTCAGTTGCCTTCTGTACTACATTATATGATCATCGTAAGTGATATTTTTTATAAGCGTAATCTTAAGGTCACAAATACAGGATTTCAATTTGTGGTCTCCGTATTACAAAACGGGGGTATAACATTGAAAAATTATGCTCAGAAGTTCACTTTCAGCTATTACTTATTAGGCATTATTGAGTGCATCGACCTGTTATATATCTTAAAAGGTAACGTCGTTTGTGTTTGATCGGAAGTGTTTTTTTCAATGATTTAATTAATTTAAAACAAGTAATAGGTAATTGTGTTAAGTTGCTAATAACTTGCTTCAAAATTATAATATTGGATAAAAAACCTTCAATAAAATAATGAAAATATTGTTACCTTTAAATTTTATAACTGGTTTACTCAAATAAACTTCAATATTAAAAATTACGGAGTTAAACGTGAACTGTTGAGTGTAAATTTGTTATATTACTGCACGGTTGTAAGATGGAGAAAATAAATGCTAACACCAGAAGTTGTACAATATTTATCGATATTTTTTTGATTCTGAGTTATGGGTTCTTCCCTCAAGCCTATAACTAACAGGTAGACCCATTTTTAGTAGGAAGCAGTAGTTTAAAAGGAGTACCAGCGCGCTAAATTGCCTTCATGACAGCGAGTGGCTACCCTCTAGAACCCCGACACTCAACTTAACAGTTGATTAAGTTACTATTTAAGTAAAAAATAATTTTAGACTTATTTATTATATAGATATTCGATATATTTAATCCTTAAATATTGATTTATTTTGACTATTAGAAAAAAGTTTCTAATAGTTTTAGTTATACAGTTTATAATTTATTTTAATTTGAAAATATCGGAAGAGCTCATTTTGGTTTACTATACAAAAACTATATTGATTACTTGTTCGCTAAAAATATAATATTATGTTCTCATTAAAAAATGTTATAATTTTTTTTTATTTACTAAGTACCTATAATACATGCATAGTATGAAAATCCACAGAAAATAGTATATCGTGCATTTTTTTAATTGGCTTTTGTTTAGGCAATATGGCAAATACACATTTAGTATAATAGTGTGTTAAAATAACTAATACAGTGGGTTCCGCTTAATGTGATCACTTTGGTGCATTTTGATTCTATTAACCGGTTGATCTATAAAACATTTACAACATTTTTTTCATGATTCAATCTTTTTTATACAATTACATATTTATTTATAATTACATATTTAATGTAACATGTATAATAAATGACACAAGATAACAAAGATAATCCAATAACATGATAATGTGCAGCGATATACTGTCGTACTAATAAGTTCAAAAATAAAATGGGCTTTATAAATTAATCAGTTTGAAATACCATAAAAACGTTAAGATTGTTCATAAAAGTGATTCAATTATCCGGTACTTAGTGATTCTAATAAAAGGTCAATTTAACATTAGTAACATACAGTTTGGTTTGGGATTTTTATTTTTGATTTTAATAAGCGGTTGATTCTATAAATCAGAGATCACATTAAGCTCTCTGTGGAACTCACTGTATTTATAATCATTATCATCTTTGGAAATCTATGCAATACATACCAATCAGTCAGCATCAGTAAATATGAAAAAGATATTCGAAATATTTGAAAAAATAATACTTCTACCGAATTATTGTTCAAAACGTGTATGAATAATGTGAAAATAATTTTAATGCGATTATAAAATGCTCATTAATTATATTGATACTTTACATATTGTTGTTATTTTAACTATTTAATGGTTGATTCATGGAACAATATTACGAAGTTAGAACTAATAATGTTGTCGGTATTTTTGTTATTTAGGTAATGTCTGTGTATAGTCATATTATTTACATAAATAGTTTATTAATAAACACATTTTTTTAAAAATAATTCTATGACTTAGGTACTGAGTATTGGCATTCGGATAATGTTTTACGTTTGACTGAGTAATTATTTTATTTGTTTTTTCGGTAAATTGCACAAAAACAGAACTTTTAGAGTCTCCGAGCCACGTACCTTTAGAACAAAATACCTATCTGTTTATTTGTACGACGATGAATATAAATATAAAAAAATGTAGTTGCTACGCAATCTAACCTTGACGAGATTATGCCGATTTCACAGAATTTATGATAAAAGATGATAATCATTAAAATTATTTGTCAGAAAAGTTAAAGTATGGTTGAGAATGTTTTGAACATTTGTTACTTGTTATAGGTGTATATCAGCAAAAATAAAAATTACTGACCAGGTACTTATATATTATGTAAGGTATGCCTGTGTTAAGTAAAAATATTTTTAGAAAAAAAAAACAAAGTATTAAATAATCTATATTTAGATATTTCTAATCAAAATCTCTAAATTCGTTCAAATACTGAATAGCGATTTGATGTTTTTCTTCTTTCAACTCAATTGTGTTTCAACATTTTTGATGACGATAAATTAATCATTTCTTTTTATTTTTATGTGTAAAGAGAATAACGTGTATACACATTTTGATCGATTTCTTGTTTCAAGAGATACTCGAAAATTTCAATCTCCCTTCTTCAAACATGATCATATTCGGTAGGTATGTAATATTATACATTGGCCCCGAACAAATAAAAAAAATCAGTATAGGGTCTCTTTTATCAGCACTTAGATTTTTTTTTAATTAGGTCACGAAGCCGATACAGACTTACAACGGAGTCATCTGATGAGCAATATATATTGAAATTAGGAAATATTCGGATCAATCATTTAAACGTGTCCAGAAATTAACAAAATATAATAATTGAAATTTAAGCTGTTATCTACATTTTTATCTCGGACTGAGCCCGAATATAAATTATAATCTAGAAGTGTTTTTACATGATTTAATATAATAAAACATAATTTGTTATCGTCATTTCCCACGATCACACTGCACGCAGTCTGGGTAGTGACTAGTGAGGTTCCAATAATATTTATTTCATCATATAACAGATACAACAATAAAATACATTTTATATAATATGATAAGATACTTATCCAAATAATAGCTTGTGTTTCAAGTTGGTAACTTTCTGAGTCCAGACGAATAAATTAAAATATCTCTAAACAGTATAAATTCATAATTATTTAGTTATCAGATTTCTTATGAGAATATAATGTCACAACTTAATATTCGAAATGAGTTTTACATACAATTATTAGATATTGCTTAAATTAAGTGATTTAATATGCTTTACAAGAATATTTTAAGTTTAGAGTTTACTAGTTATATCTATCTTATGTTTTTTACATGAATCAAATATCAATAGGTACTTACAACATTAATTATAGTATTAATTTTTCCAAATGTTGCTTATTTACTTTTTCTTAGTTCAAATTACTTATAGTTTTTAGATGAGTATGGTAACCATGTTGTGGTTTAAAAGATGAAAGTTCAAATTTTGAGATTTATAAAATTACATATTTTTAGTAGAAAGCATTAAAATCATTAGATACATTTTTTTACAATAATTATGAGTGCCATGGGTTATTGTACCTATTTCCACTGACGACAGCACCTGTTTGCGTCATCCTCACAGAACACGTACCTCGAATTATTGTCGGTTCATTTTTGTTTTTTTTTTAACAATTCAATTAGGTGTTTGGTGAGATTCAACATAAATTATTATTACTTTGCCAGAAATCATATTATTTTATATAATTATAAGACATTATATTAAACAGTTACTCAATCTTACACTTTAGCTGTAAAATATTTAAATATAGGTACATCGATTCCTTTCAGTTTGATTTCGGAGCTTACTATAGAATATGTTAAATAATATATGTATTGTAAATTGTAATATGTTTATTGCTTGACCGGACTTGGCGCATACCTAATGAACACTTTTCAAGTGTTTTCCGAATATATATTGAATTACTTGGTGTCATTTGTATTTGAAATAATTTGTATTCGAATACTTCCTTACAAAAGTATTTGTATATAAATACAAATACTCTCTTTATAGTTAAAGAATTTTTATATAGAATTATTTGAACGTTATAATCACAAACAGAAACTTAAAATGGTATTAGATGTATATATATTAAACTGCAATATTTAATACATAGGTACAGACTTAAATAAGTTCAAGTATTTCAGATTTCTTATGTATATAATATAGTTATTAGTTAAACACGCCAAGGTGAACTTCAGCTAGGTAGATATAAATATATAATGAATACTCATAATAATAAAAAAAACAAATATAAGGAAAAATTATTATATAATATAGTATAATTAAAACAAATAGATAGTAATTATGTAGTTTTAAATAATACTTACAAATTATGATTCAAAAAAGTTGTTGTTTATCATCCGCTTTACTTCTGAGTTTTGTAAGTATAGCATTACTTACGCCGAATACTTTTTAACTATGCGTATTGCTAGACGATAGAGTATTATATTTGGAATAAAAAGTTTTAGATTCTGAGCAGAGCGATGAATGTATTGATCTTACAATGATGGGTGTTTTTTTCTGTCTGTAATCATTCTCGAATTTGTACGAAATCGGATAATAATATTTAAACGAAGAATAAATATTTTAGTTGTTATTTTGTTGTTGTTCGAAAATATTTTTCGTTGGGATTTGAAACGTAGGTATATTATCGAATTTTATCTACACAATGACACTTTCATATACTTTATGAGATACACCTAATAACTATCTACGTAAATGTGCAGACACTTTACGTTTATTTGCCCTTGACAAGTTCACATTTTCTCCAAGGAGAACGCATAGCCATATTTTGCAGACCGAAACGGGAACGCTGCGGAAACTCGCATGTATGCCAAAATCTTGTTTAATAAGAATAATTACTATGTATGTAGGTATATATAGGACATAGGTAAAACAAGACCGATCATATAGCTGGTGGTGATATAATGGTAAAATGTGTATAAAAACGGGTTTCTGTTTGTAGCCATACGACATTTTTGAGTTAACGATTTTGAACAAAATGTTCAAGTACAACTAGCTAGTGCATAGGTATAGCCGTATAGAAGTACAGGCTCAATGTGTATAATAATGTAACATCTCTCACTGGCAAACAACATTGAAGTCTCCAATATTGGCTATATATCAACGAGTTTACATTATGCACAATGAAAAGTGAACAGAGATAATTACTCTGCAAATTGTAAATGTGGATCAATTTCAAAAATACAAAAAATACTAGACAAATATACTAACTATAGTTTAAATTTAACCCCCCCTCTCTCTCTCTCTCTCTCTCTCTCTCTTACCAACAAAAACAGAACACTGTAGTCAGGAATTTACATTTTTAAATTATAGGAAACTTCCACGTTGGGAAAAATGATTTATTTCGATCGTTGTGTTGATCTATAAATTGCAATGGAAACATCGCACCACATCAGAAAAAATATTCATCATATATTGGTTATTTTATGAGCGGAAATTGTTGAGAGGAAAAAAGCTACATTTTCATTTCTGCACAATCGAATGGCACCTATGTTTCAGTGAACACAATACCTGTTGTAGTAGACGTCATATGTTTATGACATCAACAAATACACACTTAGTTCTGAGGGGAAAAAAGGATTGAACGTATTTAAATAAAATCTAAATTGAAAAATACAAATCAAACAGGAACAATATTGTCTTCCTTGAACGATCCTTACAAATACAATAGCTATAGACTATATAGACATAGAGTATATACCATAGTTAGAATGACTTAGCCATGTCACAATGATAATATTATGTAAATAATTTTGATTTGAACGATTGTAGCCTGCAATACTAATTTATACAGTTAGTAATGTGAAGTTGTATTATGACACTCTGCACAGGTTAAAATTCAGATAGTGGATCAAAATACAATTATTTATTAAAATAAAAATCTATTTGTGGCTTGGCGTGGCGCGTTGGCTGCTACCAGTCGCGGAATGCGACTGGGAGTAAGTAACGGCCACAGCTACTAGCTCCCGGATGGGTGACCACCCGGGTTCATAGTAGCTAAAAACCTTGCCACACATACATGTGTTTGCTACCCACCGTAACAACCCAAAACAATCGTAAAAACAACCTACAGTACCAACCTTACCCCTACCACAGTTCATAACCCCTAGCTAACAGCTAATAGCCTTAGTCGCCAATAAAAAAAATCTATTTATTATTTTAGTTTCGAATTTCAATCTTAAGTTGGTACCCAAATATCTTCAATATGAGATTCATAAAATTAAAGATGACGACATATAATATATATTCTACTCGTATACGAAGGGCTTGTTGCAACAATAGGGTACTTTCAACTGTATACATTTTGAACTGAAATAAGAAATCGTTTACCCTTTGCTAAAATTTTCCAATAGAGAACATATAAATTTAGTTTATTTCTGTATATGATAACACATTATAAATAAAGATAAGACCTTAATATTGTGTTTCAAACTACAAAAATAAATTTCCTTAATTGATAGTTATCACTTATCACTTATCAGCTTAGAGTTGTCTTGCTGTTGTACCATTTTCAATTTATATTATTTTAAGTTTAACTCTAAAGCCAAACAAATGAAGTTTAAATTCAATTATAACAAATGTAATTTAATTATGAAAACTTTCAATACCCAAATTAAAAAAAAAAAACTGTCCACTAAATAATTTACATTAAAAATTGGGATTCTCATTTGAAAAACGGAAGTTTGTATCACCCAGGACACGCCTTCAATCAGAATTTGAATATATTTAAATAAAAAATTGAGGGTGAGCAGGATGTTGTGTTTACATTGAAACTAAAATCATTATGAATAACAAGTCATTTTAATTTGCGGTAAGCAAAGTGTTATTTTTATGTTGGTCAAATAATATGTATGTATGATGTAATATTAATGTGATTTATAGCACGCGAGGTGGACAAAATGATAAAATAAAACGTGAATATTTAAATTAATAAAATGAAACTTGTTTGGCTTATAGTGAATACTCCAAGGATATCCATGAACTATCGATTTTAGAAAAATTTGCGAGATTGTACAGATTAATACGAATTTCAGCTGTAATAAGGACCTCTAAAATTATAAATTTACTTATGGGTTGTTTCCATACATGAAAAAATTCAATACACAAGAAACTGAATTATATAATGTGTTCAGAACAATGTTCACGTGGGAAGGGTTGAACACAATTGGGCAACGATGCTTCGTTTCTGCTTTAACTAATACAAACCTTTGAACATGTTGTATTGTAATTTAGACTGTACAAAATTTGCTACTCCGTTACAATGTTCAAAGTACCTATTTTTGAAATTGTTTCAACGATAATATTTGATAAAAATAAAAGAGCATTGTTCGGAACGCGATTTGTTAACACGGAAATCAAGCCTCTATGGTCATATGTTTAAAGATGATGAAACTCGCGAGGTTTGATTCGGCATTTGATTTGAACAGGAAATAAGCTTACTATACATTATTTCTAATTAGTATTAGATTTCTATTGTAAAAAACAAAAAGGAATCAACAATGAACATTATCACATCAAATTAAGTACAAGTGATAAAATTATTTAGTATAATTAAAATCTAATTAGATCTGTAGGGCTTAGAACATTATTTTTACCAATGTTTATTCAATGGAATATTGGAAATATTATTATTTTTTAGCATGTCTATAGCAGTAGGTTAGGTAATTAATAAAATATTATGTTATACAATTTTTGGTTTGTGTTTAGAAGACAAATAGATTTTTGTTAGAATATAAGTATTAACATTTGGAGTTTCAAGTGTATGCCGTACATTGTGTTAGGTGCTGAACTGACCCAAGACTTGAAATCGATTTTAAATTTTGACAACAATTGAAATCAAAAGTAATATCCAAATATTTCCCTAAAAATGTTGGTAGTTTAACTTATATTATTGTCACATTATATGAGGGTATTAATGCACTAATAACAGTTGAGATGGACAAAAATAGTGACTTTGTAGGTAACAGTTACAAATACGATGATATAGAATAAAATAATTATAAAATAATACTTTTTTTTTTTAAACTTTGTAATTACAATTAGTTTCAACAATTATTTAATATAATATAGTAGTTAAAAAAAAAAATACATTAATTGTAATAATTGTAATAATGAAAATTAAATCTTTTTCATTCTAGTACATTGTCAAGATATTTAATGATTTATAATTATTTTAATTTAAATTAAGCAACATTTTGAACACATATTGTAAGTAAAGTCATTGTGTCCACTTAAAATTGGATTTCGACCACTGTACGCCGCATAAAATGTATCAGCCCATCATCGGATTGGCCATCTTTTGTACCAGGTATTATTTTTTATAAGCCGTTACAAAACTTTCGAAAAAAAGTAAACAATAATAATAAATTGTTTACAATTTATATTAGCATAGTTAATACAAAGTGTCCCGTCAGGATAAACCCATTAACCTTAGAGGGGGACTCGTAGCCCGAACAAAACCGGTTTTCCCGTTTTACCTATAAACGCAAAAAATGGTTAAAAATCATGAAATTCCCTTCAGGTCTGAGGGTATCCACACTGGTGGACTTCCCTCCACACGTAATGTCTTGTTGTTTTTGTTTTTTTTGACTATTTTGAGTCACCAAATTTACTTTTGTTTAATTTTGTTGAAATTAATAATGAAAATAAAATGCTGAAAGGTCACCATTTTCAGAAAAATTCTCTACAAAAAAATGGATATCTTCAATTATTTAAAAAATATAAAAATGAAAAAATAGATTTTCAATTTTTTTTTACCAAAACATTTGATTACATTTAAAAGAATATAAAAGTACCTATAGTCTTTGTCTCTGTGAGTCTTGTTTATTATCTCAGGAGATAGATCCTATTAAAAGTCACATATTTTATTTGTTTTAAATTTTTAACTACATCATTTTGTTGTAAAAATTGAATATCAGTATTAAATATTGAGGGAATTAAAATAACTCATAATTATTTTATAATAGGTTAATACAACATTTATTAGATAGAAAGTCTTTGAATTATACATACTTACAACGACAAGTTGATAACATATTAACATGATTGAAATATAATAAAATAAAATTTCAAATATTATACGCATTACGCAGGTATAAGTTGTATAATTCATCATTTTATCCACAATTAATAGATCACATACTAGACTAACCTAAACGTAACATATCATAGAAGTACAGAGGAATATCGATCATGATTATTGAAACTTAAGATCTTAGATTATGTGAATACTTTGTTTTTTTAAAATTATTTTTGTATTTGTGTCCACGAAAAGATGTTGAAAAAATGATACTATTTTCAACATTGGTGATGGTTTCTGATAAAAATAGGATTTAGTTGGTATTTTAGAGAGATAAAAATGGAAAATGCACAGTAGTTTTCTAGGAAATTGCGTAAAAAAAAAAAATTAAGACAAACATTTTTTTTCTCAAAACCAAATCAGTTTCAAATCAGTTTCATCGCTGTAGTAATTCAAAAACAAATGACCGTAGATACTTTAAATTTTCACCAAATGTTAATATGACTATTAAAATTTAGTTTGACTTTTTTTAAAATAATAAAACAAAATACAGCAAACAATAATTAGGAATACTATTTATTATATACTTATTATCTATTCACCCATATCAAAGTGAAATATAAATATACCAGTTAAAATGTAAGGTTTCTAAACAAACTAATATTGGTTTGTTAAAGTACTCCTGTATCAGAACATTTTTATATCACGACGATAAGAACAATCTTGATAATCACTGTATAACTCGATATTTTTGTTTTATTTAAACTTTTGGGCTCCGGCTTCTATTCCGGTTATTTCAAAATATATGGATTTACATTCGATTCCAGTCCCTGCAGTAAAATACATATTTTCTATATTATCGCGGTATCGATAAATTCACATGTCAGATAAAAATATATCACAATGTGTTGTTATTATGTACTATGTAGGTAATATTATAATATTCAATAAACGCCTGCAAGGTCGTTGTAGACAGGTTTTCAATAGATTTCAGACGACGACGTGTGAGCTCGTATCTTGCTATTACAGGGTTTTTGGATTCACAGCCTGCTGTTGCACATCAAGTATCTGACCTTACTTTCTGGCGCTTAGTGGTTTACTATATACGTGTAAGATTGTGCCTTAAAAATGGCTGAGGTGATCTTGTTGTGAGGTACACGGCAGTTTTGGGAAACATTGAAAATGTATTAACCTCAACCTGCAGTGGAGTACATTGTAAATACAATTTTTACTTGGGACGGGTTTTTATTTTATATTTAATTTGTTTGTAAATCATTAATAATTTGAAGTGTATAGATATTTCTACTTCAAATCAATTTATAATATTATTAGTTATTACTGACAAGTGTCGATAACTAAAATTATTTTCTTACCCCTCGAAAGGTTTTTAAGTGGTGTTTGGGGTATATCGTATAATATAACTCGAAAAATACATAAATCAAATTTATTTTTATTCCCTCTGAGACTTGATCCATCAAAAATACGTATAGTTTCAATACCCACCTGCAGTGTCTATTGTTCTTATGGGGTTTATTAAAAATGAAATAAAATCTACCATTCCACTTTTTATTTGAAAAAAAATCGGAAGGAATTTTTCGAGCTGACATCTGTAGTTTACCATGAATTATGTCACAGTTGTGTACATGTCGATTGTTGTACAATCAAAATAATAGTTTTATAGTTTGAAAATTAATAATTACTAGATTATGAGAAAATTGAAATGTATTTGTTCGCCGGCTCCAATACGTCGTATTATATTAATTATATTATGATAATCACAACCTTTTAGATACTGAGAGTACCCATCGATAAATTTATTTATTTTATAATGACGTGTGAAAATAGCTGCGCATTCGTTTTGTCACGACGCATCCGAATTGCTTCCGCAGACTTTAAATAAACTCATAGATAATCTCGATTATCGATATCTTATCTGTAAATATTATATTATAATTTATTTATTGTTAAAAAAACCAGTCAGCACTCTCGGTACATTGTGTGTAGGTAAACATCTAAACGTTTTTCGTACGAAACGGGTCATATTATATTGCGTAAGATGTATCCTCCGACTTTCCCCGGGAAAAAATAGATGAACATTATAAAATACGAAACTATTATATCGATGCATCTATGTTTTAGTGTATTTCAGTTCACAGGAAAATCCGCATCGGTATACCTCGTTATGTGACCTAATTCCATCGAAATTTGATGTACCACTTTTTTATGTTTCTGAACCTGGTTTAAATTACTACCTAAACTTTCCTGAAAAATGTCTCAAGAACACATTTTAAAACTTTTATTAAATTTTCTAGAGTAGTTTTTGAAGCAGCTATAATAGTCTATACAAACATAATAACATTGCCTTTTGTTCTAGGTACATTTGAATAATAAACAATACACTAAAATATATTATATTCTTTTATTTAAAAAAAATCATAGCAAAAGCGAATGTAAGCACATTAAAAAAAAATTAAAAACAAAAGATCATTTGATTTTTGTGAGCCAAAACTAAATTTATGTGAGAACCATCCTATCACAACTTACGGGGGTTAATAGAAGCATAAAACACCCTCCTTCTCAAGGAATCTATATTGATGAACCTATGTACGTATAACTCATAATAAAATTGATTCAGTAACTTTTGTAATTAGTACCTAAGCAATTTTTTACGTTTTTCGTCCATTTTCTGGAAAATACTACAACCATACATTTTTTGGTAGAGTACGCGTGAAGATACGTGAAGTAAACACACTAATCGTTATAAAATCAGTACATTCTTTGCTTTGGTCAAAATCTAAAATAAAAATCACAAGAACAAAGTTTTTGGGTTGTAATCCAGTTCACCCTTTTGTGATGCACCCAGAAGAATGCAGTTTATACTGAGACACACTTGCATGATATTTATAAAAATAATTTTAAAAAAAAAAATGACTTGTTTATGGAATTAAAAATATATTGCCCCGTACTCTATTATTTGTAAAAGCTCAGGGTAGGCTGATGGCCTATCCGTTTTATATTATCTGTGCTCGTGTAATACATAAATATATTTTAATATGTTCATCAACAACATGGTTGTCATACGCATATTGCATTCCAGAATCCCAGATAGATATTAGAATGTGATATATGACGTCATGCTAGTTGCGTTGGGGGTTTTTCTGACAACCATACAAATTATTAGGAGTCCTGGCTATAAAATTACACTTTCATCAATCCATAATCCTATTTTTTGATTATATTTTCTGATTTTTGAAAATTATGGTATAAATGTATACGTTCGGCACCTAAGTGTTTTAATTGTGCCATTATGAGCCGTTCCGTTCCGGCTAAAAAGCTAGTTTTATAAACTATGAATGACGTGGGTAATAAGTAATGGAAAAAATTAAACATTAATTTGTCTAAATGGTTATAAATTATACATTTTGTTTTCAGAAATCGTTAAAAAACGTTATTAGTGTTGTGAAAAAAGATGAAAGTCATTCAGAAAATTAAATAATATAATAAGAACGATATTGGTGATTAGTGAACATCACCATAAATAGGTTAAGTGATATTTACTGTTGAATTATTAAATAGACAGCCATTAAGTAGTCCTCTAAATTGTATATTCTAAAACTGATGCCGGTAGACGAATCTAACTACTACTTACCATAGGAAATTATAAAATTATGAAAATTGACCATAAAATATTTATGTATCATGTCTGGTCATTATTTAATATTTATATTATAATGCCGCTTGCAGTTTTCGAAATTATGATTATCTGGTCTCGCCACTCACGGGGGCGCCGGGCATCGTAATATCCAAAGTTAACAAAGCGGGTAGTGTTCCAATGGTACAAAATGGGTACACGAGTGGTGCACTGATGAATAAAGAGGGGTAGGTGCACAAGACAAACGAGTTGTGCTCCGAAGATAGGTCCTCTTTTAAAAATAGTTTCACTTAAATTGTTGCCCAATACGTAATTATTTTGTTTTTACTTTTGAAAATTTATATTGATTGTGAAAATGACGAAACAATATTTATTGCTATGATACGAGAGATTTTCAATTATTATTTTTTTTTTTATTTTTTAAATTCGACACAATGTCTCTGCTCAGACGCTGTTTCGTGTGCAATGATTTACTATTGAATTCAAATCAAACACACCCATTACAATGATATGCTCGACAACTACTGCACAGCAGAGTGGTACCTATTTGTCCATATTTTTTAATATAATAATTTCTTAAGCTGAGTGTCATTCCGAGTATTTTAATCTATCAAAATCAAATTTTGAACGAGTAGTTTATTAGTTACAAATTTATAAGTATTTAAAGTCTAGACGAGCTGATTAGTGGGCCAACATTTTGCGGGGTGCCCCTGTACCCCACCACTCCTCTCATCTAAACTTCAAATACTCATAAACTTATGAACCACTCGTCCGAAACTCAATTTTTATACAAAAATTATTCTACTTCGGAATAAGGGATTTAAAATGCATGTTGCCATTAAATGAGTAAAAAAATTTTAAATGTTAACTAAATATGTATATGTGTTAGCGGCAATGATGTAAACTTAGATCTTTTCAACGATTACTAGGCAATATCATTATAGTCTTGACATTTTAGGAAATAATGATAATTTTTAATACGTCATAGGTAGCGTTTTAAAGGCTTGATAATTAATGTAGTATGGATTATATATACTGACTATATAGGCATTGTCTTTACTCGGTATTTTCTGATCGTTTATCACTTTGGAAAAAATTATCACCAAGTCCGTCGGCCGTCACAATAATTATCTAAATCATTATTTTCTTCTATACGTAGTTATGGGTTTAGATTTAGAGTTTAGAGTGTAATATTATATAAAATTGGCACTGTTTGGATTTGAAACCTTTTTGTATAAGTATTTTTTTTTCTAGTACAAGTTTTAATGCAGTACAATTGTTCAGTTTTGAGTATAATGGATTTAAGAAGAAATACGAATCATAACAATTCATAATATTTATATTTTATAATTCGGATATATGATAATATTATTGTTGCTAAATAGATTATAAAATATAAACAATATCATATCTTTTTAAACGTCAAAATATGACTATTTTTATTGATAATAGAAAAAAACATACAAATTTATATTAGTTGCATATATGCTAATAACTAATGTCTTATAGGTAATAATAATTATTTTAATTTGCTTAAATTTGTACATTCTTAGAGAAGTAGACACTCATGATAATGACAATATTGACTATAACTTATAGGTAATATATGAATATTTAAATATTTTCTGAGACCAGTTAGACATTATTTAAAATGGCTATGAAATATCGTAATTAAATTAGCAAAATATTCATTGTCATTATTGACTGGTAATTCACCAAAATTACTATATATCAATATTGTTACTAATATTATAACAAACCATAATACTGCAACAAACAAATGTCTCTGTTTGAATTTATAAAAACTGTTGTATCGTTTTCAATTTTTGCCTAATGTGAAATTCTTTATATTTTTTATGTATACTATATAGTTATAAATGTTCAAATTATTTTTGTGTTGGATATAGTATGTGCCTATGATATTTATTGGACACAACTAGTGTAACTAAAAAAAAATAATTAGAGGGATACAATTATTCCGTGTTTGGGATACACTCGTTTACAGCCTTACTGTCGCAATAAACAGACTACGTTTATCAGCTTGATAAGTCTGATTTTCCATTTTTTTTCGTGTCATCGCCACTCTCACTCACATTTCTAGTTTTTTCTTAGCGTATGGCTTCGTATATCTAACAGTATTTTCAGTAACGTAAATAAAATATTCTATAGGTATTTATTTACAATTTTCAATTTTTAGAATCAATGACCAAACTAAAGTTAAAAATCCATTAATCCAAGTTCAATAGTTCCCAACTATATTCATTTCTAATCATGAAAAATATCCATCATATCAATGCTCATTGCTTATATTATAATATTGTTTAAAATAGTAATGACTGAACATTTCAAAGTAGATTTCTTATCATTATAAAATTCAAATAACCCAATTTGAACTATCTTTTATCTTTTTTTTTATAAGTATTTAAAAAAATATCAAAAAGTGAATTTGGCTAGGTACACAACTATACTTATACTTGTAATTTGTATAATGTGACCTCAGAGAAAATATTTATTTTGAGAGAAGTGAGAAAATTTTTTTTCTATTATAATAAGATTTTTAGTTTTTACCATTGTTACGAATGTTGTTAGCAACATGCCAGTATATCACTATTTGTTTTCGCCAAAACAACATTTTCCCTCTCACAGAAATGTAAAAGGTTTGATTTTCGTTTTCATTAAATCTATTTCAACCTTTTTCACAATTTTTTTAGTTTTATATTTTGATATTGCAATTTATTGACTTGATAATATTAGTCTTAGTTAATATAATTTTTTTTGCCTTTTGATTTTTGTGTATTTAATTTAAAATGGTTTTTTTTTTGTACATAGAATCTATAGATACAACTTCGTACGTGTGGAATAACAATTTTTAAAAATATATTTTTTTTTATTATTAATTATTAACTTTGGTGACAAGGGCCATGATACATTATATTTAAAAAAAAAATATATTACTTTAAATTTACATGTAATTATTAGGAAACTGTTTGTTGAAAAGTGCATGGACCAAATCAAAGACTTACAATTATTTGTTGTTTTGAGTAAACTATTACGAGAATTGGACCACACCGTGCGGGTGGAAACGTAGGTACTAGTATTTTTAGTTTTGTTCTAAAATCATTAGAATACCTTAAAACAATAGAAATAGAATTTAAACCATGATAATTATGTAACTCTCAAATTTTAAACTATAATTTTAGAAGAAATTGATGTTTGTGGAAATGAAGACCAATTATTTTTTCATTTTTGGTCGAAACGAAGCATGTCTAAATGTTAACTGTTTAGAATGCTTGAATGTTGAATATAAATAAAATATATATTATTTTTTTTATAATATACATTATATACATAGTTTACATTCAAAAGTCAGCATCTCATTTGTTAGAAAAAAGGAAGGTACCCTTTTGGTGGAAACAGGTACTACCCGCATTACGATGACGTCGTTTGGGCGTGCATTGTTTTGGCCAACGACTTACACATTTACAGACACCTGAAACATAGTATTCTATTATTTATTCATTAAAAATCATTTAATTACTATTCATTTAAAAATGTATGGCGCACGAGTTACATATTTACATAAGTGACCACATCAAATTCACGGTCATGCCCACTGGTTTTTATATAAATACAACTTTTTTCATTAGTACCTACTTAAATAATATTAAATCGGGCTGGCTGTATGGCATATCAGTAAAAATCATGCACGTTTGAAATATTTTAAAAGCGCAGTGAAGTTAAAATATAATTTATTGTATAATATAATATACATACATGGATATATATTTAAAAAAAAAAAACGAACGAAACAACTATTTAAACATTTTTAGTGAGTCATATTTAGGTATGCCTAAAATCATTTTTCTTCAATAATTGGAGTTACTTAAATCTGATATTGGATTTTTATTTACATACTTTGAGACCATAATTTCAAATTTATGAGAATATAAATTTTTGTACCACTTAAAAAGTGTCCTATGGAGATAAAAACTGCAATTTTTCAAATAAGAACTCTTATTTCGGCTCTTAATAATTATTTAGTCGATAATTTTTTGAAAGTATCTTGACGTATTATAGTCGAAATTTGAACAACTATTTTTTGAGCAACTTGACTTTTTGTATGAATGATGAAGTTCGTATTAATGTGTTTGGATGATATGAGGTGAAGATATTATGATGTTTATAATAATAGCGTAAGTAAATATTATGTACATTACTCTATGTTGCATATAAAAATCAATATTTCCGTGTTTGTCCTCTAATAGACTGAACAATTATTTTAAGTCCCTTCATCAAAACATTTAATTTATTTGCTAAACATTTATTCATAAAAACGTATATTAAAACATTTATTTTACGAAATTGACGTTTTTTCAATTCTGTCAACAGTGATACTAAATTTATACATTTCAGGATGGACAGTTAGTAGGTATAAACCACTGTTAAAATTGTTACTTATGATATCATACAACTCTCATTTTATGTATTTTTTAACTAGTACCTATTACCTAACTATATTTGTCACCACAGCTAGTAAAATAACTAGGTAGTAGGTTTAAGTGCAAATAATGAATAATTTTGTAAATGGGTAAAATTACTAATCTCCCCCCCCCCCCCCATATGCTGGCTGGGTCTCCGAAGGACTTGATTGAGCATGTTTGGTGTTCACTATGTAATTCATTTTTTATTTTATACTAATTAATATTCTAATACAACATTTGAAAAAATTGCAAAATGATCAGTACCGGGCTATTACTGTTATTAAAAAACATTTTTTTACATAATTGTAAGTAGGTGTTAAACAAAATTTTCCTAAAAACGTATATTCTATATTTTTATCATCATTATAATTTTATTGAAAATGTTTATTTATTTTAATAAAAATATGAACTTCTTATTTTTAAGCAAAATATTTTTTGAATTAACTCGAGTTTGTGAGTTATAAGTATTTAAAGATATGTAAATATATAAGTTATGCAAGTATTTCAATTTAAATACTTCTAAAGTAAATAAATAATAAACTACTAGTCTGAAATATGTGAAATTTAATACTGTAAGTTATCATTCAAAAGATTAAAAAACTTCATAACAATTATAACTATTTTAAATTATTTTAAAGAATTATGTCTAAGGCATGTTTTTTGCAATAATGAGTGTCTTACGTTAAACGGATCACCCCGTATACAATGCTCTATCATACATGTCTCGTTAGAATATATTTTTCCCACAAAACATTCTTATAATAATATTAATTATTATGTACACACTGAACAACGTTAAACGGAAAATAGTTGGGTATGCCTATATGACTTGCTGACGTCTGACAGTGACATCACCTTCACGGCGCCTCGTTCATAAATATCAGACGAATCAAACGAAACCCATTTGGTTTTGGAATATACGTTTACCTATTTGTTTTGTGGATACATTCTCAGTCAAAACTATATAATCTGACTGTCAATTCGAATATTTTCGACGAAACGTTATTGAGCGCTTATGGCGTACAATATTGTAAATATTATGTCTACGCGGAATTGATTATTTTCATACTTATACATACTTGAATTTTTCAGGAAATAATGTCCTTAAAACGCAAAGCGAAGAGCGAAGAACGTGCAACAATGCGCTGTACAAACACAGCAACGCATACAAACAAACCTCTGCCATTTGGGATACGTATATCATCAACGTATCATCGTGAAGGTAGGTGACAAACACAAACGAAAGAGCTGAGGAAGTGAATTGAATGATAATTGATGGTAGGTACCTAACGTTGATCACATCATATTATAGACAAGTTCATTTGTAATTTGTGAGTAATTATAAACTTGGCTACCTATATTATTACTGTTCGATTTAAAGAAATAACTTATAAAGCATATACCTAGTATAGATAACGTGCATTGGGATTCTAAGGTTTTAGCATATAAGTATGGGTATAGCTGCGATTCTTTATATTAACAAAATTCCAAGTGCATTTTCTAAATGAATTGTTGGTTATAATCCCTTTCAATAAGTTGAAATAGCAGCAACCAATAAATCATTGCGAGCAGTGGTTTCCAAACTTCTTTTTCAGTTATACCCTTTCTTGGACTAAAGTCAGCAATAACGGTGCCCTTCCGTAAACGTCGAGAAAATCTCGAGTCGAAGATCAGGTTCTACAATTAAGCAGTTTGTTTTGATTGCTGTTTAAGCCGAAAATCCTGATTCGCATAAATATTTGGTGGCAAATGGTAATGGTAATGTTTTCGCCTTTTCACTTAAAACCTTATAGTTACTGTCTTTCAAACTTAATCTCTTAACAAAAATTTTAATAAATTATAAATTATGTTTTATGAGTCACGGTGCCCTCGGTGCACAGTTTGGGGACCGCTGATTAAGAGTATGGTTATTCCATAGTTAGCTTTAAGTATGATTTAATTTGTTTACATAATAAAAAAGAGCGTTCATTAGAACCAGTTTAAACATGTAAGGTCATAAGGATAGTAATTATTGTTAATGTCCCAGATAACTTTTGGGCAGTTGGAGTAACATTTTTGAAATATAATAAAGATCATGGTTTGTAGTGTTGTAGTATAAGGTATAACTCCTATGGTAATATCTCTGTCATAGTTACTTAAGTGTTAACTATATAGTACTATTGATCATCGAAATAAAAAATATACTTATTATATTATGATGTACCCATTACCCAATCGTGAACTAACCACGTACCACGGTATATACTAAATAACACCTTGGTACTTTCAAAGTACCTATATTCTTTATCTCGATATGCTTTGTGCCTCTGCATTAGTCTTATCATGCTATCGTAGATAACTGATACATCATGATTTGTATGTTGTATCACTGTAAGAGATTTAGGCCTTTAATACCGATTCATGTTTACCCGGCACTCAGTAGCCGGTGCATTTGGCTACTTAAAAATCTAGGATCGGGAAAATGCATTCTCCTTCGAGAGTCTTGCCACCCCTAAATGGGAATGCAAATCTTACAAACGTATAATGATGCGAACACTTTTTGGAGTACGTCGATGTATTAAAATCGAGTTTTAGCTCATTAGTTAAAAATATTTTAAATTTTGATGTGCAAAGTTGGGTGGAAACCGCGCAAAATGTTTGTCCAGTACTCCGCACAACTAAACTTTAAATATTTAGAAAATATAAATAATAAACGACATGCCCAAAATTTGTTTTTATAAATTCAAATACATTCTGCTTCAGAATATGAAAATAAAAACTTATGTTGTCATTAAAAAAGTAATTTAAGACTTAAAATTATGTAAAAGAATTAAGTAAAGTACTTTCAAAAGCGTTAGTGTTTTTTGAAATGACCTGTGTCTTATGTTAAATGTCACCCCCACATACTTAATATCATTTTAATTTTGTTGAAAAATACTTAGCTTTAATTTATTTTGGATGATAATAAATGATATTATATAAAAGAAATATTTTTTAAATAATTAGTACCTATGACTAATCACCATCTATCTTGGTTTACCTTATTTCATACCAAAGGTTAAATCAGAACATTCTTATTAAAATATCAATGAGTATAATAATAATTACAAATGTGTCAAAATAATCAACTTATATTCTTGTATTCTTGTAACTTTGTATTATCAAATGTAAATAATAATATATGATTAGATACACATACTATTGTAGATAACCAACTACTGAAATTATTTGTAAAACGTCCGTAGTGTTTAAAATATTGTGTAGGTTGTGTTAGTTGTATATTATCATCTATTTTCGATAGAACCAACGCGGGCAGAGATCGATAATAATTTTCAAACTGGTTTATCGATTTGTTATTGCAACGGAGGTTACGATGACGTATTTCAGTATTTGTCTTATAAGTACCTACATTATGATATTCGCGTAAGGCCAATGTGTCTGGTAGGTGTTTTTGTGTACAATGACTACAATGTACTTTTAATATCAGTATAATTATAAAATTTATGGTTTGGTGAGGTACGGTCGTACTTTCAATCTGCGGAAACGCTCTGAGTGTACGTACCGGCCGACGTTGCTAGGCTCCCGGATGGGTGACCACGCAGGTTTTTAGCAACACATACAAAAACACGTGTTACAATCCTATCAACATAAAACCGGCTAAACCTATACAAAAAACTCCATACCGTACCACCTCACACCCAATGTCTTCTGTTGCCTCGGGTTCCTCTTAATAATAATAATAATAATAATAATAATAAAAAACCATAACATTTATTACAAGTAGGTATAATAACCACAGCTTGTGGTTTACAAAATATACACCACAAAAACTCCGTCCACCGTAGTAGGTAGGCGAATGAGAGATGAATACTTCAATGAGAAAGACGACATTCGATTATGTGTTTAGCGTGTAGGCATGAGGATTTTTTGTGGGGGTCGGATGGATTGGTTGGAAGAGTTCAATAACTCAATGAATGTCTTCATATTATTTTAATAAAACGATGTTGCAATTATATTAAGCTCAAAAATTGTTTATAAAAAGGCGTCAGTAAATATTGACATAATATATTTAATTATTATATTTTGTAATATTAACTCAAAAGAAGAGGGATGGCAAACCGTTTAGTATCTGCGAGTCAAAAAACAAATTTTTGAAGTTTTATCCAAGGGAGCACATATCAAAGAATCAAATCAGATATTTTTGCGTTTGAACAATATAAATACATAATGTAGAAAAATACTCACTTCGAAGCGATCTCACTGTCCAAATCAGATTAAAATGCACATGCTGGATACTAGCTGATAAGTCAGTAGGAGGGTTACTCCAATGCTGTTCTAAATACAGAACAGAGGAGTGTGGCTCCAGTGGGATGGCAATTTCAGTGTAGTGTAATTTGCAGCAATCGCCACATAATATATACTATTTTAGTAATTGATTTGATGTCAGATTGATTATCTTTGAAGTGCCTATGATGAATTTATCCGATGATTTTCCAATTATTATTGTTGTTATTTAACTTTTATAAAAACTTCAATTTCTTCAAAAGCTTTGATATTTTCAAACATTATTAGGACTATTTTACCGTAACCTTAAAGTCTTTATAAATTAATTTTAAATTGTAGTAAAATCAGTGAAAAGCATTAAACAGTTTAACTACTTTAATCTAATATAAGAAGCAGTATCCATCAGTCACAAGTAAAAAATAGATAATACTAGTATAGAACTGTTCCCTTATCTTTCAATTAGTGGTATGTCGTCCCGGTCTTGAGTACACGAGAAAAAAAGTGAAAATAATAAACCTAGACTTTTGATTAATGGCCATCTACATAATAATGATTATCTTACATGAACAATCCACAATACTGGTCACGCAGTTTCGAAAGATAAAACGATGTCGATCGTGAAAAATGTGCATTATTTAATATTAATATGTAATATAGTCAATGCAATGTTTTTGGAATTAAATCAACTAACCGGATTACTAATAGAAAATAAATATCTAGATATAGCAGCAATATCGAATTTAATATATCATAATGTAACATATAGTTACTTTGTATTATACAGGTTGACGGATGACCGTCTTTGCACAGAATCGTTTTTAATATGCTTGCAACATTTATCATTGAATTCAAATTTAAAATACACATAGCAGTGGCTTCCTTAATTCCGAGGTAAACTCGACACATAAGTACAGCATATCGGTTAACCTAATTTTCCCCATTTTCACCTTTTTCACTTATACACTTTTACAATTTTAATTTTGATTTCTACCAAGTACCTACATTCGTGCAAGGATCGATGTTCACGCTTTCCATACGCATCGTAACTCTCAGCTATAAAATGAAATATTAGTTGTTACTTATTATTACCCACCGATGAACTATATTATAGATATGTCGACTATTGTTGAATATTGGATTCTAAATACATTTGTTTATGTAAAGTATAAAACGATTATTATTTTTTAATTTTGAAATACATTTTAAGTATTAGAAAAAAATTTGATACTGGTTTCGATTTCTTAGAAGGTTTTTGTTAATTTTAAATTTTTCATTGTTTGTAGATTTTTTTCTATAAATGTCGAAAAACTTTTCGCTTTCTCAAAAAGCTTAAAAATGTAACTCGAAGTTCTTCATAAGTTGTTATTATAGCTACTTAGAAATATTAATTTTTATAATTTTATTTTATGTGCATTCGAAGTTCAAATATAAATGAAATTAGATATTTAAACAAAGAAGACGGGTTTAGTTATGTTGTTGTAATTCAAGAATATTTTTTGTGAGAATTTGATTTTTTTTCTTGTTTATTTATACCACGTGCATATTCCAGCGTTCTACGGTGAGTCAGTGTATTATTGATCAACAATGATATAATATATGATATAGGTACTTAAATAATATTATGTATATATTTTTTTTGACTTCAAGTACTGGCTGCTATGGCCATTATAGTATTACATTAAAATATTATACATTATATTAATGCAATGTTTTTGAATAAACTAATTTAACCTATCGTATTACTTTTAGTAAATTTAAATTAAGAACTATAATAGCAGTACAAATATATCATAAAATAAATTTAGTTATATTTTTTAATAATATCGTTCTTCGTTTGCATTGATTTATCATAGAAATTGAATTTTAACACATTCATTAGGTAGATCGTTACAGTGATTCAACTTACTATACCTACGTCTTTACAGCAAAACGGTACCCACTTGTTCGCCTTTTTATTACTGATAAAAAGTACTTCGACTCATAGTGTTATTGACTAATCCATTCTTGACGAATAGTTTTTGATGAACTGTCTTTTTGACCAACTGTCCTGTAGATTCATTATATAGTATGTTTCTAAAAAAACACAGTTTTTGAAATTCTGTGTAATTTTTTTGTTAGTAGGTTGGTGGCTCTGTTCTTGAAATTTTTGCTACCCATGGTTGTTGAGGTTTTTAGTGATAGACCAATATATTGAGTATTTCGTTTATTTTCGTCACGTATCAGTATACAATCGAGCAACTTGTTTTGTCCATTAAAAATTTAAAACCCATCATAAACATGGCAAGTGTGTTGCGGTAACTGTTAGGAAACTTCTTACGATCCTCGAACACCTCGATGCACCGACCTCAACAACAATACCGATGCTGGTCACTAAATTTAAAGACATAGTATCAACTGTGAAATTAAGCAGCAAAATTAAAAACTGCGTTCTTTATCCTTTATAAAGTCGTACCTACAATTAGGTGTGTAGCAGAGATTCTTTTAGGGTGGAATTATAAGTTTATATTTAAATATATTAACACGTAGGGGATTTAACAAACTCTTTATTGTGGTCATAAATCTTCATAACATAATTAAAATCAAATATGAAATAGAACCATATAACATACATTTTGTAGAAATCTGAATCATATGGCACGTATATTATTTTCACATACCCCAAACGATGGGGGTGTCTTAACACCCAAAAACACCTCCTGGCTAGGTTAGGTTTATTGTTACTGCAATAACGCTTATTTTGTAAATCAGCAACAGAAATATCATAATAACCACTCCTTATTTTACATGATGTACTTATGCAGTTTCTATAATATCTAAAATAATTCAAATATTATTATATTATGGTTTTGCTGAGTATGGCACAGTATTATGCACAATAATAATATATAGTCATTAGCAGCCAGCCAATGTGGCGAGTTTCTGTGTATTCCTGATACATATCTGATTTCTGATTTCCACAGGTATTTGCAATTTGTTATAATTTTGCAATCTTGTGTAACCCTTTGACTTCATCTTGGCACTCGGGTGGTGACATCACAGGTTCAATGGGTTCACAAAATCCATATGGAAATCAGTGTAGCCTTTGTCACAATATTATACAAAAATAATCAATTCGTAGTAATCAAACTATTATTCATATTAAATACATAGTTAAAGGACTATAATAAGGTATAAGGTGGGTATAAAATTCAAATAATATTAAGTTATAAATTACTATATTATTACGTAAATATGTTCTAATCATAGTCATTATACCTACTACTAGACGAAGTATGATGGTAGTTCCAGCAGTCTGACGAGAGTGTGCTGCTCTTGGTGAAAAGCAAAAATTGCTCACTCGGCATAAAACCTGTAATTCTGTGGTGATCTGGTGTAACGGTTATTTTCGAAATTCAAACAATTTCAATAATAATAATACCTTTTATACGGTACGTATGTGCCCGAGTACCGCAGACTAGGTATTAGGTATAATAATAATATACCGCTATTAACGAAACACGCTTCTTTAAGATATGATGTTTTAATTTTATAATATATTCTTTTAATATAATATAATTCGCTTAGTCGCTTGTCTACACTATATGTGTAATCAACATAAAGTTTTATAAACTCCACGACAGTCTTAGAGTTGCAGATATGCGATAAAACTGAATGCACAGAGGTAGGTATAGGTACTGTCCTGCGTGTTTATTAGCGTTGGAGTGGTTGTTCGAACATAATATTATTATTTTTTAGAAACGAGTTGGAGTAACACCGCTGTATAACGGCCTTGAAATATTCAGACATTGTAATGTGCTAATTAAGTTTTTTAATTTTTTCAAGCATTAAATAAAGTTCTTAACTATATAAAAAAAAGAAAAAATTACAAGATACATTTTTAGAATCTTTTATGACCCCAACGTGACCCTCTCGAAAAAAAAAAATTTTCATAATTATTAGGTACTTATTATGCGTATAATCATACGAAATACCTTGTAACAACGATATAATAATCCAATATGGAAACTAAAGAAGAATCATAATAAAGAATGGATTTAAAGAGGTATTAAAACAAATACATACACCTAAGACAAAAACAAAAAATCGTTGATTTAAAATGTAATGTTTAAAAACCAATTTTGAATAAAGCATTCATGAATACATTAGTTGTATAATCTATTAAATGTGTACACCTATAATTCATCTTTTTTCTTCATTTAAATTTTATATCGATGATATTAGAAGGAATTACTGGACATACTTGAATGATTGTGGGTTTTTTAAAAAATATTATTGCAGTTTAATTGTCAATCGTGTAATAATTCAATATTATACAATACTATGCTGGACATCTGAGCACGATAGTAGAGGTATACAATATATAGTTTTTTTTTTATAATACAAGTTATTTAAAAGTATCTATTTATATAGCTTTGGATAATTCAAGAAAATACTATAAATTCACAAGTAATGTAAAAAAACGATAGATATGTATCTTTATATTATGTATGTACCTAGGTACATCACAAAGTTGATATGCGCGTTTTTGAATATTACGAAATTTTGTAATTAAATTAATTATACCCACTTATTTCTATGCTAAAATAAGTAAGCGTATATTATGTTAATTGTTGTTCAAACATGCATATCATAAATTATTTTATAATTGTATTGACGTGACAGAATGAATATGTATGTTTATTTTCTTTATTTTACGAAAAAAAATTTTATTTCGAGGGACGCCATTCGCAGTTGAACTAGCCAAATACTATGAAGTTAAGCGTTAAGTATGGTTTAAAAATAATGAATAAATTACGAACATAATATTATATCGTTGTCATATAGGTTATTGATTCTTATTAGCAATTGATTTTTCAGATACAAAGAGTCCAGCTCCAAATATACTTTCATCATTCATGTAACTTTACATTGATTGGATATTGAACAAAGGTATGTAAGAAAAACGATTTAGCGAAGTGAGTGGATTGGAATAGTTTTTCAGAAAATCGGTAAAAATTATCTAAAATAACGGCAATTTTTATGGAATGCTTTTAAATGTAATCAATTTGGTATAGTAATGCATATGAACAAAATAATCAAATGAAGACTGGACATAATTTATTTTAATATTACAGATATAGGTAATAAAATCTAAGAAGATCACGTTCTGTCGCTAGCTCCTCTTTTTTATATAAAAAGGAATTGATTTAAGTCCTTCGTTCCAGGCAGAGTTTGAATTTGGAAAAAAAAATACTAAGGGGATTGTACTCCGCATTACACTTTTTTGCATAAGTGTAAACAAAAATACGTTGTCCAAATAAACTAGGTATTTGTTTTAATGAGTTTTGATCCAGAAAATGTAGGTATAATACACTAGGTTCAGTGGTCGTGACGCTGCTGTTTTTTGTATCACGCTACAGCTACCCTCTTTAAAAAAGTATCTCGCTATCGCTTAAATGTTCTAATTACAAAATTGGTTGTTTATGAATTGTTTACTGCTTAAAAACATTTGGTTACTGGACAGTCAATCGTGAACTAAACCCGAAAAAGTCACTAATACACTCATCATTATTATAATATAAAATATAAATACATAAATATAATATAGGCATCAATTTACCATACAATTTTAACTATCACCAAATAGGTGGAAGAATCGAAAAAAAAATGGTAATTTTCGCTACCCTAACTGAAGATGTCTAAAAATGTCTTGTTTAGCTAAACAAAATAGTTTGAATAATATCCAAGCACTTTGACTTTGGTATGATTTACGGATATTTTTAACCAAATTTTCTTCCATTTAAATATGTTATCATAACTATGATTATTTATGACTCATTACTAGTTTAACCAAAGTGAAACTTCATCTTCAACCACCAAATATTTTTTGATACTTATAGGAATTAGATTGGTAGATATAATCATAGTGTTCATTTTTTTTACTAATTTTAGATCCTCAAAATAGCAGAGTGATGTTTCAATTGTGAGGATAAATTCTGGTACTAAATTTACGTCATTAAAACAAAAATATAAAAATAATCTGTACTAATCAAATTAATCAGTAAAACAAAAAAAAATTATGGAAGAATGGTAATTTTTACGTAAAACCAGTTTTCAACAAAATCGATTTGAATTTTTTGTTGTTATTCAAAAATAAGTTAACCCTATAAGGACTAGAAATCGTAACCAATTATTGATATTAGCATTCACTAGATTTGAAATAATTTCAAAAATACTTTGGAAAAATAAAATATATTATTATAGATAGTTGAAATTGTTAACACATTTATTTAGTTTTTTTTGTTGTAGATATGATAAAATGTTTGTATGTGAGTAAAAACCCTTAAAAATTAAAAAACTGGTTCTTTGTATTTTTTTTTGTACATCAAATAAAAAAAATATCAAAAACACATAGTTACAATTTTTTTTATTTAAAACTTAAATTCAAATTTCTCTAAGAGATTTTTTTAGACATTTTAAGTAAAAATTTGGATATTTAAACGAATTTTGGTTGTTTCGTTGTATCTAAGGTTTGCTTGGACTTGAAACTTTTATACTTTTATGTAAGTACATCGTTATATTATAGTATACACAAAGACTTTTCAAAATATTTAAATTAACCTTGAGCTTATGAAAGATTGTGTAACTGCCATACATAAACATGGACTTACTATGCGCTACTTTGTCATGAAAAAATGAACAGGTATGTTGGCAACTCGAACAAACATGGCGGTTACTTTTCTCCGCTTATCAAATTCATTGTTCAATGGGTATAACCTATACTTACCTATATAAAACTAAAGAATCATACTATTCATAAATATTTTTACAACCCGGCCCACAACCCCTAAATTAGGCCTGGAAGCAGCCAGACTTCAACCATCATGTTTTCGGTGCCTTTAGGGATTCCAACATTGATATTCTGGGTATGGTATAATATAAAATCATACTGAATTTGGTCACGTGCATTAATATATTGTAAAATTACTACAATAAATGTATATTTATAATGGAGCAATATAAATATCATATAATATTGTGAATGGCAATAATAAATAATTATGAGTTTATGATCATGTTACGAAAATGTATCAAGTGATAATATTAAAACTCGAATCTGCAATATTACAAATATTATAATTAAACTAGTTTAAGTAATTATAACGAACCTAAGTACCTAATTTTTATAATAATATAAATAATTACCTACGTTAATAAATAAGAGTGAAAAAGAGGATACCAAAGGTATACAAGTAATATTAATTATATTATAATGATCATAGTCGTTGCTACTTAGTAGATAATAAGACTGTAGAATCATAAAAATGGTTTTTCCTATAAAAAATGCTCAAAGCTAATATTTTCTTAACTTGGAGATGAATCGTCGTTTTCACATCAGCGCTATGCCCTTATGATCTGTTCAACTTTTGACTTCACGGAGCTCCAGTTGACGAAAAGAAGCAATATTTAGAGACTGAAGACCCGAACAAAATTGTAGGAATTTGGTTTGACGGATTTCAATTTTAAGACAGATTATGTTTGATTAACATGTTTACTATACGTTTCAACTGGAGGTCATTTTTAATACTTCAAAAACTGTTAGTGTCATGCGATTAGGGCTTGGGTGTTATAAGAGCAAAAAAGTCAAAATATGCAATCTTGTAAAGTACTAGAATACTATAATGCCTACTCAAATACATATTTTAAATTCTTTTTTAAATAGTAGGTACTTGAATTAAGTATTTAAAGTATTTAAAATACTTTCTTAGAGTATCTGTACATAAAATCAAATACTAATTCTTTATACGAGTAGTTTATATATATTCTGTTTTAATTTTGATCAAATAACAATATAAATTGAAAATATAATAATGTATTTTTTTATTGTCACTTATACTCAATCAAAAATTCAAAAACATCGACAAAAAAAACTGTTTAGTATTTTGAAGTTAAACCAAATGTAAGGTATAAAATATTCTATAAAAATTGTTTAAGTACCTATTTGATAGTATCTATAGATAACTTTTTAAAGTATTGGTATTTATTTAATTAATTTTTTTACTCAAATATATTTATTACTGAGTTTGTAAATACTCACCAAAATAAACAAATATATCTGTATTTGGATATTTTTAAAAATTATCTTTTAGAAGACTTCAAATAGTCACTAAAAAATTGGGTGTTCGCGGGATACATGTCAGATGTGAAACACCAATATTATTTTGTATAGAAAATATGAGCGAACATTGATAGGATGGTTTATTGAAGGAATATAATTTGGCATAATCAAAAACAAAATATTCAGATTTTTTTAAGAAATTATTATTCAGTATTTTAAAGGCGCATTAGATGTTTCAAGCGGTTGCATATGCCCACGTGCGTTGCTCGCTTACCACGCAGGCGCGAGTTTCGAGCGTCACCACGCTGCCAGCAAGTCTCACCCTCCGCATTATATGTTATTTTTATTATGATTGTTTTTATTTTTTACATCAAAATTTTAAAATGCGCAGAAAACAATTTTAAATGCGCATACAAATATATTAAAATATGCATTAAAATTATTCAAAATTCCAAAAAAACTATCTAAGGTTGTTATTTATATGCACAAAAAAATGTAATAAATGGAAAAATAAATTTATAATAGTTAAAATATGGTGAAAACTGGTTTGCATTTTGGAATTTTATTCAACTGAAAAAAATAGTTAAACAAATATATTTTTTATATTTCTGTAGTTAAAATAATAACAAGTAAATACATTTTTCATAATACCTGTTAGCCGTTCATTGAATCACCGATCTTTGTTTAACAGTTTTATAGTCGGCTTCGATGATAGCAATAAATATTTAAGTTAAATAATATTGAATAAAACTCAATAAAACAAACGAGTTGAGAATGAAAAAAAATCAATTTTTTTTTTAGAAAATATTTAATATGCATAATATGTGCCTGAAAAACAAGAAATATGCCCTTATCCACTGAAGTTGACGAAATATGCAAAATAAGTATTTTAAATTTTCATTTTTTAAACTCACCATTGTTTAGCTGAGGCTTATGTAAATTTAAATGGTCCCTATTTTCTTAAACCTTTTTTATGTAAATTCTACCGGTACTTACATCATTTAAGTACAGATTTCTTACATCATATATGTATATATATATATATTATACTTAAATACAATAATTTTCAAAATCATAAAGTAATCAATTATCATTCTAATTAGCATAAGTTAGTTAAAATATAATAAATATTAAATTAATAAAACAAATACTTAATAATTGACATTTTATAGGTAATAGGTACAATCAGTGGATTTTACGTGTTTTTAAGTCCAAAATACATACCGGTGAAATTTTCATTTTTTTTTTAGATAAAAAAAAGTTTCAGTGAAAATTACTTGTTATAAATGCAATCCTAAAATTTCATCCACTTGGAAAATGTTGAAACTCTTTTGGCTCGTGATACAATAATATTTATCAAATATTTTTGAGAAAATATATGATTTGGAATATTCTTCAAACAAAACTTTATATCGCAATGTAATAGTAACCATACTCTTACACCACGCCGCGTGCCGTATATATATCTCAAATATCTTGAAAATGTCAACTTAACAGTGTGAAATCGTTAACCACGATTGAAGATAGAATTGTCTATAACCGTGGTTCAAACTGTTCCCGTGTTTACAAGTTACAACTGATAAAATGCAATTAATCAGTCAACGAATAAAATATGATAACGTTACAGTACACACCAGACGTCCAGACTACACATGGCTTAAAGTTATAATAATAATTTATACAAGAAAAAAAAGTTCACTGTAGAAGGCCGGACTACAGGGAAAACTCCCGGTGTCCCGCCAGCCCAATCCATGCCTCATTAACAATACCTACTTGAACGATCATACAATTATATGTAATACTAACTGTCTCGCCTAACATTTCCCGTTCCAAAGATTTGGTTCTTTTTATATTTGTATATCTACAGAAAAATGTACACGCAATATTTTTACTAATTATAATAAAGTCACATAATATGTAACCAATGGCAACCATTTAAATAAACAAAAAAATTATTCTCTTTTCGTGAGCTGAAAAAAAATTAACGTCCAAACTACTTAGAAGCTACCAATAAGGGTTGAAAAATAAGCTTTAAACACCCTCAAAGTCTCTAGGAATCTATCGATACAACTTTTATCGAAAACGGTCCACAGTATTCTTTGAGTCCATTAACTTTGGATAAACCAACATAAATTTTTAGAACATCAGAGCCCATAAACAACGGCGTCCACCGTATAATCTGATTTCTTCATTGAAAAAGTATAAAACAAAGCGCTATATAGGTATATTTATGTTTAAGTGTACCTCAGTTCAAGGAGAAAATCACCTCTAGTGTACATCGCTTATATAATATGAACTAATTCGATCGAGAAGGACACATCTCCAATCTTCCAATTTTCCATATTTTACTCTTTCAGTAATAATCTTATTCAGACTATTATGAACATAAAAATAAATGAACCAAGTAGGTACGCCGATTTCAAGTGATGCATTTACAAATGAACAGCATTTCATTTTTATTGTGTATATAAAATATATATAATTATTACATTAAATGATATTAACACATTCGTGGACATTTGAAATTCTCGGAATTGGAAAAAACTACTTTTAAAAACGCATATGATTATTATTGCTATAGCAATACTGTCCCTCTACATTGCTATTTACAACTATGTACATCACTGCGCTGCTATAGCAGTATAATTTATATTTTTTAACTAATAAAATAAAAATATTAATTCAACTCAACTTAGTTTATTTTGTATAACAAATTTTGAAAAAGAATATTATGAAATTAAAAAAAAAAATGAAAATATAGTCTTATATAAATTGAACCAATGAAATATAAAATAATGAAATAATTTTTTATGACATATTTTTATGAAAGTCTTCAAAACATGAACCGGGACACAGTGGAACATTGCAAGCTCTACATTGATACTGGGATTGTTTAGTATTTTTTCAAAAGTGGTTGGTACACCTACTGATATTTCGATAAACGACTGTTATGTTCTCACTGATTCATAATTAAGACGTGGATACTAAATTGTAATGTCCTAAAAAACAAGAAAAATACCTTCTATTAGTAACTAATGTTATTTAAATTTACATAATTTGATGTGATATCGATTGATGTAAGTCGTAAATAAAACCTATCTACCTATATACTCGTACATAATCCTCGTATATACGTATCACGCTTGCACGTGACGGAGATTCCGTTTATCAGACTGTTGCTAAAGCTATGCTTTTGTCTGGTACCTAGGTAAAATCATAGTTAATTAAAATAATATGATGTAACAAAATAAACAACATCTAGGTAAGTACTGAATTTATTTTTATTTTTAGTGGTGTATAGTTTATGGTAAATTGTTAACAAATTTTATCTATGCTTATAAAATATAAGAAAAATGTACTGAAAGTTTAAAAAATGACCTAACAATTCTGGATATTGTAAAAAAAGTTTCATTTTTAAAGTTCTTTCCATCAATGTTTTGTAACGTTAAAAAAAATAAATACAATTTGTATTTAAATTATAAATCAGAGCCCAATATTATAAATATTAATCGGTTTCTGGTTGCTTCAACTTACCATAATAAATTATAAAATTCTAATCGAAATTATAAAACAAATAACGACGTGGAGTGTTCATGATCCGTAAATTGTTGTATACTCAGGTACTGTCCGTGTAATTTGTTTGGATGTCATATGATACAATGATATGAATACAGTACATTTACGTATCTTAATATTTGATCGTATTGATTGTATATAGATTCGATTAACTATATCGTTTTACTCGTCGTAGCCCGTTGGTATGGGCGTAACTAGGATTTAAGAGTTACGGGGGCCAGAATGATAGAAAACTAATGTCCAAAATAACTTTGGGGGCCCCTCATCCCCACCATAGTAAAATGAACCTACATCATATAGAAGAAGCATTATTTCTACCGAATATTTGGACTCAATGTAGTGGTGAATTCAATTTAACTACGAATGCATGAGAGTCGCTTCATTCACATTTAACTCGATCCTTTGAGATCACACATCCAAATATACATCACTTCACAATAGCTCTATTAGATATTCAATCATCCATTTATATTAAACTAAACAGCATTAACGAACTTCTAATAACCTTAGAAATTGTACTTACAACATTAGGTATACCCAAAAAGTAGGTATAATATTCTGATTAAAAATCTACGAAAATTGATCTTTTAACATTTTTAATGTAAACGCACACCTACAAAGAATAAATAAATAGCTAAAATTATTTTAATGACTTATTTGTAAAATGTATGTTTAAATTTCATTTTTTTTTTTTATTTAATTGGCACAGTAGTTGAATAATGGCTTGCTTCAGAAGCTATGCTAAATTAATATGCTCAAATACTATTTTTAAACACATCAGTCTATAACACCCGCAGAAAATGATTAGACAGGAAGCCCTGTGCCTTATAAAAAGTGAAAGGAAATATTGTTTATGAGTATAATAATAATTGTCCACCATCGAAAATAACTAAAATTCAAATTTCGGAGCTACGTATAGGTTATGTACCTACACATTACACATTTAACTTGATAAAATTTCTTTGAAAATATTTTACTATTATTTTTAAGTTGTAGGCAAATGAGTTTGTTTTTTTTTACTTTGTACGTGATCGAATCTAAAATTTAATACAAATATAAAAACAAACGGACAAGTGGGTACCACTGTGTTGTAAAACAATACCGGGTTGTCGAGCATGTCATTGAAATGTATTATATTTGAATTCTATGATGAATCATAGCATACTAAAAACGAATCTGAGAGGAGAAGTTGTATCATCGTGGTATACTTGTATAAATAATCAAATTGAATAATTAAAAAGGTGGACCTTTTTGTTGTTCCCGACGCTATTGAAAAAAACTGGCATTTTCAATTTTTTCTCTCAAGAGCACAAACTAGATTCACTTTTCTATCAGAAAAAATGCTGATGTCCAAAAATCAGGCCATTTTTACTGCCCCAAATGTTGATGACATGTCTGCAGACAGAAAAAAAAACACATCTATGTAAATACAGTACATTCATCACCATGTTCAGAATCTAAAATACATAATCAAATACACGAAAGAACAAGTATTTTTGAAAACTATTATTTTATTTTAAATACAAATACTTTTGAAAAAGTGTTTAAAATACATATTTTGAGTAATTACCACGAAGTACTTATATTAACAAGACTAACTAAAGCATGATGTATAGGCATTTAGTTGTATATATTAAAACTAAGTGAAACACAATAATCGGGTGATCGTCACTACTGCAGTACAATTAGGTTCGACTTACGTCATAATCTCTTGCAGGGGACAGTCTACCACAGTGCTACACTGCCACTGCAGTTTTAGTCCATGAAAATGGCATCAGAATAATCGTTATAACATCGATAACAATAGATGTTCTTGCTTAGACGCGTGTTCGATCATTAATATATAGATATAGGCGTCACACGCCGACAATAATATAAATAATTAAATTGAACAACGTCGTTTTTGTATTCACTGTTTACCTTTGTTTTCACTGTGATCGTGGGTGATCATTATTAGCGCGAGACACTCATTATTTTAGAAAATACTAAAGTTTTTGAAAATACTTCGCTTACATAATTTTAAGCCATTAAAAACGACATTTTTTGAAAAAAAAATTAGTATATTTTTACTATATTGTTATCGTCATCATTTTTAAACGCTTTACTTTTTTAACGAATACATGCATTTTTAATTCTTTACTCCAAAGCAGAATATTATGCTGATTTATAAAAATCAAAAGACTCAATTAAAATATTCTGCTTCGGAATAAGGGATTAAAATGCGTGTTGCCTTTGAACAAATGATAAAGGTGAAATTAGTAAAATTATATTTTATTTGATGGAAAAATTATGTTTTTAACGACTTAAAATAATGTAAAAATAATATTTTGGGAAACGTTAATATAGTTGTTGAATATAAATAATTATTTATAGTGGTATACGTTAAATGAATTACCCGGTATATTATATTTATAAAAGTGAAACAATAAAGCACTCATAGTCAATTGTAAGTAACGCAAGTAAAAGTGAACAGTACCCAGAGGTATAATATTCAATATTGGTATCCCAACTGTGCACGCCGTGAATACGATAATGCCACCATAATAATAATATAATTAAAATATAAACTACAAATTGTGTAGATTATAACACTCATATCTGTGCATTTTTATCTGTTAAGACAAAACATTAATAATATAATATCTTTCGTATTTTGTTGTTGGTAATCATTTTAGATTCTGAGCAGAGTGATAAATGTATTGATTTTAAATTGATATGTGTTTATCTTTTTTTTATTTGTGTCTGTGTACACAATAAGTAGTCGAAATAATGCTTCGATTTTCAACTTCAGTATCGTTTCTGATGGGAAAGTGAATTTAGTTGGCGCATATAGGAGGTCAAAATGAAAAATTCCCAGAAATTTTCGAAAGTGCCAGGAAAAGCAAACACACTCTTTATAATGTCAAACATTTTCGGTCTCAAGCGATTCTGTTATAAAGAAAGGTTTTTTTTTTTTTTTTTTTATTGGGTCAAAAAGCATTAACATTTAATACAAGGCTTCTGAAATATTATTGCAATTTACAATAGATGTTAAACAATTCATTAACAAAATGTATCAAATTGATAACCAACAAATTATTTTTGTGGTTTAAATGTTCAACTTTTATAAGTAAGAACCACAAATTTAAAATAATAAAGTTGTACACAAACAGTTAATTATGTAATTAAAAAACAAAAAATACATAAATGTAGTTATTTTCTAGTTATTTTATGTTCAAATTTGGAAAAAATTACATATTAAATAACCGAGCATAATGATTTAAGTTGTTTTGTTGTAATTTGAAAATATTATTCGTGAGAACTTGAAACTCTTAGAGTATATTATATTACATTTTATATGCACAGTGACTTTTAAAATATAATTTTTTGGTAAAAATTAATTTAACCTACTGTTGTACTAATGCTTAAAAGTAAAATTAATTACTTTAATCACAATAACATCATCAAATAAATTATATAAGTAAGTAATATTAAAGGCTGACAGACGGTCTTCGCTCAGGTCGTTTTTCGTATACAATTTTTTATACCATTGAATTCAAATTTAACACCATCCATCACAGTGACCCACTTGTAACTTACTGCTCAGCAGAGTGACATCCACTTAACAGCTTTTTTTATCGATGATTTTTTTACATCCATCTTTAATCGACAAAAAATTTGTTAATACTATAATATATATAATATATATTATATGGCCGTATAATAAATATGCAAAGTAATTAAGTTAGGTTAAAAAAATATTATTACAATTCTTCATTTGTACCTGTAAATGTAAGTCGAGAATATATTTTTTGTATAACAGTATATTATTATTTATTATTACTGCACTTATATGATAAAGGTGAACAAGAGGTTGTTGAACTGAAGTTAGAGGCAAGTAAGCATGTATTTCAAGAACAAGTTTGCAGGTTTCTAGTTAGCTGCAAGTGGATTAAATTATATTTAGATCGACAAAAAAATTCAGTATAGAAAACGATAATTAATGTAACTAATAATTTTCAGTCAATTATTATTAATTCTATCAGAACAAATAAACAGTTCACAAAATAATTTTCAATTGCTTGAAAACGAATGGTGATTACTGATATTACGCACTACTTATTTAAACATTTTTTCTGCCATTTTTTTCACATTTCACTGGATTTTTTCATGTCCGCTAATGGACATTTAAAACTTTTAAGGTCATCTTAAACTATTTTTTAGCTAGAAGGCAGCCGCTGTCGCTTTCTTGCGTTAGTAGGAAATCAAAATAATATTATTACCACACGTGGTCACGCGTAATATACCTAGGTAGTGGAATAAATTAATAATTATTATTAACAGTTTAATGCGGTGTTTGTGACATTGTGTACACAAAATGGTGTTATTTGTTTTATTTGTACTTACATATATGGCTATTCCTAAAACAGAAGGTTAATTTATTTAAAACTAGCATTATAATGTTTGAAGAACATACCTACTTAATAGATGAGTCTTGGTAATAGTTGGAAAAATATTATAAATAATAAAAATATAATGATAATATCGTAGCCGTTTTCCATTATAATTATTATGTGTGTTGTTGAAAAAAGAATACATTTGTTAAATAGACGCAATTCATATTTTCGATAATATAGCGAAATAAAATTTGTTTTGATATTGTTTCTTGTAAAAAGTCAAAAAAAAAATTTATAAACTTTCAACTGATAAATTAACCCGTGAAACTGAAAAATTAAATAGATTGTTTTTATTATTTTGGAAATTTTGATTCTAAAATCCACCAAGTTAAAATTTAAAAATGTTTTTGAAATTTTAGGTTTTAATGATTTTACTATGTTATACATTATTTAATTACTGTATACACTGTTAAAATAATATTTAATACTATAATTTTTGACAAGTTTCTTGATAAAATAATACTATAAATATACAAAGCCAAAAAATACTCTTTAAGTGATCCACGTACAAACTAAAAAAAGTTGATTAACTTTTTTTAAATCGAGCTTCATAGAGTTAATATTTTTAAGTTTAGAGTGAGTTAAATTTATTATTTGGTTATTATTAAATTTTGAATTGATGATCATATTGTGTTCACTTCACTCAATTTAACTGGAATTAATTGTGTTGCAAATAATATAATATTATACTAATTGTGACATACATAGTTATGTCAAGCGTTCGCTAACTCCTAAATACCTTTTTGAATTATTGATTTAACATGCAGCAAATCAATTGTAAAATGATTACCAATAAATGACAAATTTAATGAACACGTCATAAAAGATGAATCTTAACGATCGCGGACGTCTGCACCGGTGCTCTAATTTAATGAGAATAATATTGAATTCAAATCAAATTAATATTATGAGTAATTATCCAAGTATTATTCAAGGTCGCCCGTAATTACATGTCTCTCATAATATCATTATAATACTTGTCCGGCCTTTTTTTTTTTGTTTTCGTCACCGTTTGTAGGTCATTATATTCAAATCAGTGGTTATGAATCAAATTGACGACGAGGTGACGATATTATCATATAATATAATATTGAAATCAATATTCTATACTATTACAATATTATGAGTTTGTTTGAATGGAGCTAATCTCAGAAATGGGTGGACCGATTTCATTAAAAATTAGATCAATAGATTTCTTAGATATAGCTTCCTTTTTCCGACCCTAAGAATGTGGTTTTGGCTTACGAAAATTGAATCATTTTTGGTTTTCATATGTAGGATAGCCATTGCCTATTAGTAACCTACAAAAAAAAATTGTTATACTGAGTGATTCACCAAGCATTATCACTACCTTTTTTTTGGAATACAGTTATTAAAAATCAAATTTTTGGAATTTTTAAATAGACCAACACACCATATTTTCGAATTCTCGCGGTTTTTTTACTACTTTAATAGTGTTCTGTGAAGATACAGATTTCTGGTTTCCAAAAGAGAACACTCATTTTCTAATGTATATTATTCAGTGGATAATTTTTCTGAATCAAAATCAAAATTCCAACTAGTAATATTTGAGTAATTTAACTTTGTGTACTAAGTCTGTGATAACGAGTTGGAAAATGGTGGTTTGAAAATTTTAGTCATCACCAATTAATATTAACCTATCAACATTTGTAATTTGTAAAAATGGTCAAAAAATAATAAACATTATACCCAATAGTACACATATTTTATATTTTTATAAAACCAAGTATAGGGACTATTATTCTTTGCATAAACTATTTAATAACTGAAAACTACTCGTTTGAAGTTTTGATTAAGTAGAATATAAATATCAAATCATTCACTGAAAAATGTATAGTGAAAAAGAGATATTCTCAGTTGAAAAATAGAAGTTTGTACCACCACGAGACATTTTTAAGTAGCATAAAAAAAATCTGAACAAAGTGAAATTATGATGTTTTAGTTGATTTAAAAATATAGTAATATTTAATTTATTGTTTATGATTCAAATGTAGAACGATAAAGGAAATGGTCCTTATGCTGGTAGCTTTAAGCGTTCCCTTAAAAACTACTTGATTGATTTTGACGAAAGTTTCAGATATATATATAAGGAAGGTTTAGAAAATAGTTTTTGAGTGGATTGTCCATTTCCGTTGAATTAGTTCACAAATCACAAAATGAGGTACACTGACTCAGATTTGCCCACAACTGAGGTATTTACACTTAAACCTAGAGATAAATCATCATATTTTAAACTTGTTGATTTTTACAATAAATAGATACAATGTCATACTAAAATCGTGCATAGCTGATAACCATGTACCGTTGAAACAAATTATATAGATGTTACATTATGAAAAAATCTTGACCATTCAACTATCTAGTTTTTAACTACAAAACAATTATTTGCGTTTTTTCAAGTTTTCATCAATTTTGAAGAAAAGTTTAAACTTTAAACTTTCAATTATTTTTGAATAGTAATTAAGGACGTCATCAAACGATTGTATTGTTTGTAAACGGATCTATTTATTTTTACCATTTTATTCGTTTTTCCTCCCCGACTCGTTCCCCTTCCCCCACCACCACCACCACCTCTCTTCCACCCATCGAGCCGGCATTCCGGTTTTCGCGCCGCGCCGCCGCCCCCACCGGTTTCAATTCGCAACCGGTAGGGTAGGGCGACCGGAAGGTCCGCTGTTACCCAAATACTCGCGTGCTGACGACGACCGTGGTAATCGTACGGCGGACGCGCGACCGAACTACCGGCAATAACAATTAAGTATAACTCACTAATCGTGTCCGTTTTCACCCTGCTGAAGTTTAAGTGTTCGGTTTGAGGTGAAAAATATTGCAGTCAGACGTCGACGTCAACGTGGAACCTACCCGCACGCACCACCGTCGGAACCCGATCGGCGTCTAATATCGTTTAGGTGAGTACAATTTTTTTTATCGAATTTTCGTATAAAGTACTTAGAACGTGGTGTTGTACACTTTGGGCGAATACAAATTAATCATATAGGTGCGAACATAATATACCCAATTAATAATTACTATTATCGTGTAAATGTCTAATGCATACCGAGCGAGAATGGTAAACGCGAGTAACGGATTCGTAATAATATTACCATTATTATTATTATTATTATTATTGTAATAGATCACAGACGAGCATAATCGTAGACGATTAGTACGAGCTTCTGTCCGGTTCAAGACTATTATGTCTATTATCATAAATCGTACGTCCTAATGTCCTATATAATAGGTACTGGTGCATCGACACCTCCGGCAAATGATATTTAATGAAAACATCTCGCTCGACTATAATATAATAAACGCCAATGGTTTACTATGATTTATAAGTATAATGTATTAACTATTATCGTTATGTGCACGTGCTCGTAGTTTTAAAGGAAAAAACAATTTTACATCATATTATGACAACACATTATAATAATTAATATTATAATAACCACGTAGTCGAGTGTAATATTTTATTATGACATGATATCAATAATTATTGTTAAGATTTACTACGGTGAAATATTGCATAAACGCGTGGCGGACTAATCTGATTCGGTGTGGTCTCTATAGTCAAAATGTATAATTTGAATTAGGAAGGTGGCATAATGAGCAAGTACCTGTAGTGGATTTTCTTTTTAAGCCTGAATTGGCAAACAATCGATCGACCGTAATTATTGAATCGTGTGTAACGTGACAAAAAAAAAGTTAATTGGTTTCTCTCACGTTATCTAAACAATGATAATAAATAACCAAACAATAATAATTATGTGTGTTATATTGTTATATTTTTTTTTACTCTGAAAAAGCGTTTCATTTTAATTTTTTTTTTACTCCGAACCGTTCAATATAATCGAAACGGTGGAATCTGTCATGTATAGAAAACTAAGGTTCTCTAATTTCATGTTCAGATTATAATAACAATATACATTAATAAATATCTTGTGAACATGTTCTAATTAAGTACTTTACTGCCATTCTCTACTTACTATCAAATTAAGACATTTCACCCAGCCACATTAAAATATATTTTTTTTAAACTTTTAACGTTGACTTGGTCAGTGACCTGTAACAGTGTTGTTGATATTATAGAAAGTGAATGCGCGCATCACCCGAATCCCACTTAACAATTATTGTTGTTCGCGACCTTCGGAGATCTTTGATACTGCAGAGGATTTCACGTGGGATTTTGTAATTGTCGAAATGAGAATCTATAATATTATTATGATCAGCTTTTCGCGCAATATCGAAACGTTATATTAGATATATTACAGCATCTTTCAATATTGCAATACTGTCCGGTAGAAAATACCTATGGGTACAGTCACATCATTCCGACCCAGTCATAAACGGTCATCAGGCTTTCAAATTTTAAAAAAAGTACAAACTACTTATCATTATTATTGCGTATTAAACGTAAAAACGACTACAAGTGACTTAAAATATTATTATTGCGTATCTATTTGACAATATTCGCCTGTCCAAAATAAGTATTACTATATTATATTTTACTACTGTACTATATTGGCTCAATATTAAAAAACACGCTTGATACCGTAGTAGATTTTATTTCATAAACAAACCTTGAAAACCGCATTACTAGGTCTATAGTTTAACAAGGCAGGTTTGAATATAGACATATTATTTTAAGACATTCGATGTCTAGAGGTAGGTACCTACATAAAAAATATATCGACGAAAATCCAGGTTTTTTATAAATATAAAAACAGACAATTTCGTAACATTGTATATAGTATACCTACCTACCTTTATAGCTTGTCCGGAGATATTATAAAATTACATTTTACATTGGTTGACCATGGTCCACTAATTTATTACCGGTTTGAGCCACGTGATAAAATTATTAATGAATAATATACTGTCGTCTAGGTTTTAATTTTTATTCGTCCAACACGATAAGTGTGTAATGTACAAACGAGCTGTAGATTAGAAAATTGAATATTATACAAATTGTAAAAACAAAACAAATTTAATATATTATTATATAGATAATACGAGTGTAGGACTATGTAGGTACGACTATGTACTACACCAATAAATTATACGTTATTCTAAACATAGGTAATAACCTCAATTGCATAAATATTGTAATGATATCGAAACGTCGAATACGAATCTCATCTATCCACGGTTTCACCACAGACGAACACCATATATTATTAAATTATGCAGTAATACACATAATAATAATAGTATTACACAAGAATAATTTAATAATGATGTTTCTTAACTAATTCATCTTTAAATATTATCCAGAGCGAATGTAATATGTATAATAGTGACAATAATATTTATAATAATTACTAAACAATAACAATATATTTTCTAAGTATTAGAGATTAGGGCAAATGTGATAAACAGCAGGAGTTGTTTAGAAACTGCTTGTTGAATTTCCGACCTGTGAATTAGGTTGATTGAAACTTTTTCGAGCTTTTTTGACAGCTGGAGGTTTCTGATTGAAAATAAAACCATCACACTATCTTCTAATATCTCATCATAGGTCGTTTAAAAATCAGAAGTCCTCTCATCTCAATTCTAAGACTGTCAACCACCAACAGCATTTGAATTCATAGTGCAAGAATAACAACATATTAATAAATAAGTAATAACAATATTTATAACCTTAACGCCTTAAACAGACATGGAATTACCTATATTCGTACATTATACTGCTAAAAAACGTTAAAAGCATAACATAACATAACCGTTCCGTTCAATTAGACGTGTAAATTATACAGGTAATAATAATAAATTATAGTTTATACGACAAATTTAACACACAACACATATTATGAATTTATGATATTATACAAAGACTATCATGTTTTCCATAAATAATAAACTGTATTGAACAATTATTACTATATAAGGGCTGTAAAAAACAGGTTTGTGTTTAAATTATGTTTAAAAAAAATGGTTCATATTCACATTTGAACGAATAATTATGTATACTATCATAAAAAAAATATTTTCTTTAACCTAAATCTTCTAATTAATAAAAAATATATGGTATGATTAGTACTATAAATATGGCATTGAAATATTCCAATATTTTACTTAAAGATATGTGATTAAAAATATTATGGTAATTTAAAATTGACTTCAGACTTTATGAGTTATAATTATTACGTTTCGAACAAGAATTTTGTATTGAATTTTTAAAACTCTCTGTAAGACGAGTCCCATATAATATTATTATAATTTAGTACTTACACACATGATACTTATGTATAAAAAATTACTGCGCAACAAATGTATTAGGTACATGGGCATATTAGTAAATCCAAAGTCTAGTTCAAAGTCAAATGATTGTAGCAAAAGTCGGTTAAGCATTTATTGACAATGCAGACAATAAATCAATGACAACTTTTGTATTTAAATTCGATAGCTAAATATATTCTAAATATATTTTAATAAACTATATCATTCAGTTTTAATCAACTTACATATATATTATGTATATATATATAAAAGAAGACGATCTATGTAAATTTGTGAATATCCGGGCTTTATACTATTGATGACCTATATTTTCAATGTACTATTGTACTGTTTAGCCATGTCAGCTACATGCGAAAATATTTATATGTATAGGTAACATATTTTATCCACGCTTTTGACTAATGATTATAGGTGTTAATGATTTTTTAGAATAACCCCAATTCAATGTTAATATTTTTTATAAATTGACCCATATAATATATTATGACAACGCTCTGAAATGCTATTGAAATTCTTTTTAAAAGTCACATTAGATAACAATATAACAATATAGCAATATATTACAAACGAAAAAAACTTAACCTAACATAATATCTAACTTCTCTACGTCGGACTTTTGACATTGTTATATTCTACAGGTATATTATTTAAAGTTATAATCTGACATTTTCTAGTCACGATAATTTGATTTGTCTTGTATAACCATTCGTTCATTATTACAGCGGTCATATCTGTCACTTTTTTTAAGGGGAAAAAAACTCAATTTTTTAGTTAAAACGAAACCCTTTTTAATGCCTTAGGTAATTTTAAACAAACTTTAAAATTGTTTCTTTCCCCAAACTTTTTAAAGTTAATTTTGATATTTTTGTAGAATAAAATAAAATAGTTTTAATTTTTTATGTAAAAATATAAAATTACAATTTAATCAATATTGTTTTATTCAATTTCTATTTATTTACAGATAGGCATTTGATTTTCTGGTATCGAAATAATGTATAGCTAAGCCCCCCTGTTTATGTGACGTCAACAAAAAAATCTTAAATAAAACACGTTTTCTTCTTTGAACAAACTTGACCTTGCCAGTGGATAAATTTTATTCCGTTTCGAGTGTTTTTTTTTAAAATTTTTTTATTTCTTTTGTTTTCACCGGTCTTGCCTTTGTCCGCTCCAACTAATAATATTGTATAATAATATTATGCCATATGCATATTAATAGCTATTAGTATGCACACATATGACGACGCTTCAAATTTAAAAACAGTGTGTATGTGTGTGTGTGAGTGTGTGTGTGTGTGTGAGTATGTGTGGCATAAAATATAATGACATTACAACAATATAATAACATAGTTGTTAGGATAACCGTGATACAGGCAATACTAATTATTAGTAACTAATATATAACACATCGATAATATACGACTACTTCTACACGTCAGTACGTCACGATAGGTGTTGATAACCGTGTTCATAATCGATCGACATTTTATAATCGACATCGTCGCATATCTTATAATATTGTGGGCACTCTATTGTCCGTTTTAATTTCTACATCTATTCTTTCCGTAGTTAAGCGTTTTATTTTCTCCGGAAATTTTCACCACCATTGGATATTTTAATTTTATTTGGACATTTTTCAGCCCAATCCTCTGCACTTTCTCCAGCCTTGTCTATATTTGTTTCAGATGTACCTATACCTAAATTATCGTGATTATATTATATTCACTATGCGAATTTTAACTTCCTATGAGAAACAGGAAAAATGTTTTTAAAATATCCGACTTTATGCCCTAATAAATGTTACAAAACTTTTAAGAATTGTTTTTTACATACCTAATGTTAAATAAAAATCAATTTGCATTATTTAAATTTGCGTAATTTAGCGTTATCACGATTCACGCAGGTTGTAAATAAAATCACCACCAATCTATATATATATGCCTGCACGTGTCGAAGATTTCGTTTGTCAGTTCGTTGTGCAGCCACCACCTCTTTTGTTAGGCACATAGGTAAAAAAAACATCGTTAATAAAAATAATATGACGAAGAAAAATAAATAACACTCATTTAATTCTTTTTCTTTTCGGTGGCGTAATTTTTGGTAATTTGTTATCAAATTTTATCAACTTTCATATAATATACGAAAAATGATGTAAACTCAAAGATTAAAAAATCCTATAAAAATTCCAAAGAAAAAAACAAAATAAAAGTTTTCTCTTATAAGTTCTGTTATGTAAGCCCTCATCCTAAGTTTGTAATATTAAATATTTGGTGCATATAGCTATTTCTGTACACTGGGTCCGTTTTTCGTTTTTAGGGACGTTTGTTATCGGCGGTCGTCTGATTCGTCACAGGTGAGAGCATTACTTATGTTTATTAGTTATTATTAGTTATGTATTAGTGTTATATAGATTCACTACGATGGGGTTATTGTGAGGAGGTAAGGGGGTACTTGCCTCCTGATATTTTTTTGAGGGTTGCAAAGGAATAGTTTGCCCCCCCCCCCCAGAAATGGCAGAAATGACAATAATAAAAGTCCTTAAAGCTTTTAAAATAAATAATGTATGTATTCAAGAAACATTTTTAAGGTAAAAATATTTTATTCCTCAAATCATTGAATAAAGTATCTACTTTGCATATTTTATTTCACGTTTCTCTTGTTGCATTATTTGGGTTACAAAAAAAAAAAAAAAAACCCAATAAAATAATTTTATGAATTACTTGCAAGATTATCGTCACATTTTTTTTTTCCAAACTAGTAATGGCAACCTTTATTTTCATGTAGGTACCTACCTACCTACTTAATGTTATTTAACGATATCGGATACGTAAATGCGTTTTGTTTTCAGCCATAAAATAATTTTTAAGACTTGCGTAAAAACAAACAATTAGGTTATGGTTTCGATTTTGGTGAATAAATTATTTCCCCCTCCCCTATAGTTTCGCATCCAGTTACGCCACTGGGCTTGCACGGCGTACCTACTACTCCGTCGTCGAGTGTTTAGTGTGTTGTGGGTACCGCATAGCGCCTCTCGCGGCTGTACCGTATGCGCACGCCTCGGCGGCGAGGTCGCCTCCACGTTTAAGGAGTATAATTATAATATAATATTATTATATGAACTCGATATTGTTGCACTGCATAACGTCCACCTTGACCCGATACGTGGACTCCACGCCAAGTACCTATGCTGTACGACTGTGCGCCAAAGACTTGCGCCACTCGACTCCACGCGCGCGTACGGGGTGCGAATTGAAACGACGCTGCTCGTGCGCAATATTCATCACTATTGTTACTATACTTGAATTATTATATTATTATTATTATTATTATCGTTTTGATATTGTTACGTCGTTGTCGTCCGTCGCCGTTCGACAGTTTTTCGACGCGACACACACCGATCTAGGATTAGACGCACGCCCCACCCACTCATCACGTCATAATAATATACAGAGAGACTCATTGTTTACCGTGTCTTCATTAATTTTTCGTACTCGATTTTTGAAAGGAACAAACGTTTCTCTCCATAGTTTTAATAAATATTTTTTAAGTAGGTAGGCACAGGAGTTTGGATTTTCAGAAAAATGTACATTGTTTTTAGTTCACTGCAAAACAAAACTTCTGCAAAGTTCGAATTAGATACTAATGAATCCAATGTTGAAACTTTTTTTTTGAATTTGTTTCCTTTTCAAGAACACTTAATAATTGACTCGGAAAATGATTGTGAACAGTGAAGTGGATTACTCCGAATGCGTAATAATAATATTATAATATGGTGATAATGAGAAGAAAACGGCTCGCTGTATACAGTTTTTAGTTCATCACATCTATGTATAGTCACGAACATTTTTTTTTTCATATTTTCATAACGGCAATTAGTATTAAAGTAACTTACTCACCCACGTTTAAAATAATTTATAATTTTATTTTATCATAAAATACCTTATCATTCAAATTATCTTACAATATTAATTAACACTAATGTGACCTGTAATTGTCGTCTTCCAATGATAAATTGCATACAATATATATAATAAGCATATTATTATATCTTCCCTAGAACAAACAACAATTATACAGTATGGGTTTTGACTCCTAGGTAGTAAATCAGTAAAATTTGTGTCAGCTATATTGTGTACATAATGATAATATTTTATCACACTGAATTATAAAACCAAAATTATATTACCTGTACAATATTAATAATAATAAATAAACGAATATATTTTCATTGCCCTAGCAAAATTACCCACCCATGCACCTAAAATAATATGTTCATGACGCCATTGTATTAGGTACTGTACGGTAACTGTAAATAAAACGGCTCAACTTAACAAACAGTTTAATATTCGATGCAATAATATTATCATACATGTGGTTGAGGTGCTTTTACGACACTCACATCGGTCGACGACTGCGAACCGGCGTTTTATTATGATAATTTTGTCAGAGTGAGAAACGTGTGAACAACTTATAAGTACTACATCTCGCTGTTTTATAATGATATTCATAGACGACTAACGATAGTTGCACATAAAACTACCTAAGTAAGGAATGGCACTCGTATTTCGACGACGAAGCTGATTCTACATCCATGAGTGTATTGCCACGATAGTATATGGTCGATAGCAAAGTCATGTTGTAGTTATCTGGAAAAGTCTAAATGATATAGGTACGTGAAAATGCGCAATCGCTAAAGCTTTATTATTATATCATGAAAATTTGAATTTAAAAAATGTCGACAAGAACATAACGACAAGCTTAAAAAACTACAGAATTATTTTTTGCACCACCAAAAACATTTATTATTTTATCTAAATTGAGTGATTTCATAAGGTTCTGTTCTCATTCATTATTCGATGAAGCTATTGGATATAAACGGTTCTTCTCTTATTCTAGGTAGGTATCATATAGTTCATAACGATTTTTCATACTGAAAAAGAAAGTTCACCAATACAATTTGCTCCAGTAGTATATGCAATATACATTCTCAGGGTAGGCATTCATTTAGTTTAGAGGAACTTGGAAGTTTGAACATTCCATGTCAATTGGAAGTGTTTGGCTACAAGCCCTACAATACGAAAATTCTCATACGAAAAATATAATATAAGGCCTGACAAGTTTGAACACTACATGATATTCATTATAATATAATGTATGGGTACAATAATAAATTTAAATTTGTTAATGACGTTTTCCATTAGTAAAATTTTCATCAGCTGTTTTATTAAAATAAAAAATTCTGTTTTTCAAACATTAGTTGAAAATAAACCATACAATATATAGGTATAACATATTGTAATATGTCTTTGAACAATAATTATTTCTTAAATACATGCATACAATATTCAGTTTTTATTTTGTCAAGTCTCTAATTAATTAATTAAAATATTCAAATTATCCAAAGAAGTATTGATCTTTCGTACTTGCATTGTTTTTACATATAAATTGTTAAACGTTAAGTCAAAATTACTTCGCATTTTTTAATGATGTCTACAAATATGAATTTAATGTAATAGAATACACCAAGATTTATAATAGATTCAAAACCAGCGTGGCGCCATTTAAGTCTGCAGACAATCTCGAAGCTCTTGTCAAATGCCTACTGACTGCTTATACATTATTCCAAGTCTGTATGTTCAACCTTCGACCATATTGTAATATTATATGCACATACGTCGGACTCTGCGAGGCTGTTGCTCCGGGCTGTAATGGTTGGCGTGCAAACACCGAAGAGACGACTTGTTTGAGCGCAAAACAACTACCACTCGTTTGGGAACAGTTGGTCGAGACACGTGGTTCGAGCACAATTAATACGATTTTAAAATACGCATATTTAAATGACGCGATACTACTGCAGCTCGTGCAGACTTCAAGAAGATCCGACATGGGAAAAATACGACGTTGACCTCGATGTTGCATCTATTTTTGTTGTTTTTGTTATGCAAATATATTAAATATACCTATATACGGTTTTTAATCACACTGGAAAGTCAACAACCGCGTATACAACATTTGCATTTTATAGTATAATTTATATTGCAATAATATTATTATACTAACAATATATACAGACTACGCTGAACAACCGAATGTATAAACGGCGTGTTAATTACACAGGTTAAATTATTAGGTAATACCTTGAAGGAGTCAGTAGGTGCCCCGTAGAGTTTTGATTTGACAACGACGACGACGATGACAGGGACGACAACGGACCTCAAAGGGACACATATTGTGTTTGAGCATATATCTGAAAATTTAAAAATTCCAAATTTGAATAACAGCATTAATTAAGGAAAAATTCTAGACGATCATTCACGATCAATCACTCTGTATAGGTATTATATTTTACATAATTTTTGGTCTTTGGGTTATTGAATATTGGTGCAGTCAATCGATTACGTATACGTCATAATACACACGTCACATATTATGTTATATATTTATATTATACTGATTGCAGTACACGAAATATATTACGCACGATGACTGTATATAATATAATATGTAACACCGTGCAAGTGTCTAATGAATAATGATTTTTTGAAATATGCATATAAACTTATTAATGAAATGGGTACCTGCTGTTCGCCCGGACGTCTTCCAATATTTATGTACAGAGTGAACGTGTGACTTTCTGTCAACTCTCGAGATATTATTAGTAATCGCTGTGCACGCCGGACGCGCAGTGGCCCGCAACTGGGTCAAAGTTTTATTCGACAAAAACGAATTTGAGAATTTTTCTCGAAGTAAACGAGTAACGCTGTATACAAGTACACAATTTAATGCTTAGGTATTTAGCATAAATACGTGTCGATAGCCCTTGGCTAGATCTCTGCGCTCGAGAAAACGATATCATTACGATAACCCGTTTAATGGGCATCGCGTTTTGTCATCGATCGTAGAGTAATAAATTTAGGGCGCAGATTTGAATACACATTTTATTTTTTATTTCAAAACAAACATTTTTTTAAAATTGTATTTCAAAACACAGCTTTCCAAGCGCAATAATCGTTTCATAGAATATCAAAAAAATTAAATATTAAATTCAAATTTTGTATGCATGAAAAGAATGGATACAATTTGATAAGACTTCCATAAATAAAATATTAAATAGGTGTTATTTAAATTTGCTTTACTATATTATTTTAATTTCATAATATGCGTGTTTTTCTTACCAATGTAATATACAATAACGCCGGCGGATGTACAACAGTCTGGCAAACGAAATCTTCGTCAAATGGTGCATACATAGACAAGTTTATAATGTATATGTATATAGGCTGTTTTATTTTGATTATCATCAATAATGATAACACAAAATAAAATGTTACGTAAATGTATAAATTATACAAAACATTGATTTCTGTTCAGTCGTGTTTATTTAACAAAATATTACGTATAAACAACAATAAAATGTGTTAAGTGGCATTTTTTTTTTAAAAGTTTTGTCGTATTTTTTAAAGGCATTTTTCTTGTTTCTTAGTAGTTAACTGAAATTCACAATTATTTCACATGAAATACATTATATTATAATTATACAGGTACCTACGCACTTGAACCGTAGTCGTATTTCGTATTGAGTAGGCGGCTTGAAGTGTACTTGAACGAACGATTTGTATCTGGTAGGTATACCTCCATAGATTTCAAAATATTGTAGTAAACCAACATTTTCGGTTAGGTTTCGTTTAGACGTCTATATAGTACATTATAATGGCTTTAGCTGTGTATTCATATACACAACGTCTATAGTTTTAGGTTATTTAAAGCTTTGAATGTTATGCTATTGTCTTCGGACAAAGCTTTATATTTTAACGTTTTGTGTATAATAATAATGATAAATAACAACAACAATAACAATAATAACAATAATATTCTGGTGCTCTTGGACCATCAAATATTTATTATAGAGACATATCCATAATATATAGGTATACATTGTTTGGTTATCGATTATTGCACGCACGATAAATCGAGAACGAAAATTTATGATCGAGATCGATGGTCAAAAAATCGAACGGAAACAAACGAATAGAGATCAATAATATTTTAATTATTACAACAGGTTACTCACCTATAATATTTTATTATATATCTACGATTAAACAGCACAACAATATACTGGAAATCAGATCAAGGTTACTTCACGGTTCTACATAAAACATAATATGTCATATACTCAACTCAACGATTCACGCTAAAATATTTGTTATGAGTCTTATGAATTGAAATGGGATTTAATTACAATTAAAAAAAAATAATAATAATATTTTGGGTTTGAAAAACAACAACCTTGGTCCAATTTTTTAATCTTTTGTAAAATGTGTATATTATTATTTGAGTGAGTCTGGTACACTTGATTTCGCTGTTTTCATAAAACGTAGTCAATTTTTGATTACTAAATAAAGTTAGATATCTAGTTTTGATATTTTTGTTTGCATATTATTATAATTATACATTATTACTTTATTCGTTTCGCTGTCGTAAATATATAACTGTGAATAAATAGCAAGCCGTTTATTGAAACAGATGAATACTGGAATGATGCCATTGCAGCAGGCGGATTTTGTGGCTACAGTAAATCCGAGATGGAAGTACTTAGTTTAATATTGTATTTATATTTTACTTTAATAATTAACAATCTGAGAGGTTGTGAACGATATACCTGTTTCCCTATAATTCCTAAGTGGGCGTCTACGTCTGTACGTGTCCAACATACTACGAGAATACGAGCAAAATAATTATTCGCTTATCTTCCCAGTTCGCCAACATCCCAATTTGCAGACAAATAAACCGGTTTCCATCGTTTTAAAAAAATGTCCTGATTTGCGGATAACGAATATTTTTATATTAGTATGGTTAATCCATACTTACTTAATATAAGAAATGCGAAAGTATGTCTGTCTGTTACGTTTTCAAGGCTAAACCGCTGAACCGATTTTGATGAAATTTGGTTTGGAGATAATTTGGACCATGAAAAAGAACGAAAGCTACTTTTTTAATAAAAATAAATCAATCCCTAAGGTGATGAAACTTGTAATGTAAGCTGTAATGTTATCCCGGTCGAATCGTCTGAGTTCCAATTTAGATATGCTGACACCGATTTTCCCGCGGTAAACTATAGGTAGGAGGTAGTAGGTACACAAAAACACCGATATGTAGCGCCGTATTTTACATTTGTTCATTTTTTCAATGAATACTATAGGTATATATGTATAGCTGATAACCACGATAATTGTGTAATTTAAAAAAAATAGTATGGATCTAACGTTATCAAAAAATCTTAACCATCCAACACTATAATTTTAAACTACAGAACAATTTAGATTTTTCGGGTTTTAACGATGGAACTTTTCGCCATATGATACAAAACAAATTTACATTTGTTGATTATTAAAAGCTTTTTATTATTTTGGCTGTTCCTACTATTAAGTTTATTGAAATTATTATTGTTTTTTAAATTGTGCCCCACGGCCAACGGGATACGAGTGTCTGGAAAAGGTGGACGCCGAAAAACAGATTTAAAAATCGGACAACTCCGAGCTTGCAGGTTACACACCATTGGAAATTATTATACACATCCAGCCAATTCATCCGAAAATCGCTGAATTGCAGTTATGGATGCGAAAAGCGTTATATTATCTTTGAGGTCAGGAGAGAGGAAGAGATTGTTATTTAACGTATGTTCGAAAATCGGTGACACCACTGTCACATTTCCACTCAATGCATATTCAAAAAAAAAAAACAAAAATTGATAAATTATATGAAACATTTTTTTTTAAATATTGACAAGAACAAAAGTTGTTTCATTTGTCAAGTCATATTCTGTTACACCTTGTATATATGCGTTCGACCTAAAAATCCTGTACGAGAACAAGTTGGACGGGTTGCTGCCAAATCCGTCGGAGATCGATGTCAATAATATATTATAGGTATCTACATTACACACTCGATTCAACGGCAATTCACTGAAATTTCCTGCGCGGGACACAAGGCAATCGTCTTTTCGCGGCAGTAAAGTACATATTACACAGTACTACCTACAGATTTCATCTCGTACAGACAACTATAATACCTACGGTGGCATTGCGTATGATATACTGTCAATGAGGACTAAGGTCACAACGTCGGGTCGTCGTGTAATAATATTATGAGCTTAAAGACGTTTTTATTCAGTTTATTGTATCTCACGTTTATTTACGATGTATAACAGGTAACTATATTAATCGCACACGATTGAATAACATCGCATTAACACTGTTCGATGTTCGCCGCCGACGTACGCGGTATAAATAACGTATACCGGAAAAGGCTATTAAACGAGGCGCCCTTGTGAATGAATTAGGTAGTACGGCTGGTTTTTGACTTTTGCCGTCCTCGGGCAAAACAGGAATCAGCCACACCCTCGACAAAAACAAAACGGTCACTTCATTTTTCCGTGCATTACAAATAAATACAAATTCAAAATACTGTCCATACTTGATAATTTATCTTATTTTATTGGAGAAAAAAGAACAGTCTATACACACGTTTTTCACAATAGGTTAATAAGATATCAGTTAACAATACATTCGTAAGATGAAGCACTTATTAGTTGATAGTGGGGAAGGGGGTATCACCACCATCGATAATACCCAACACATGATATTATAATTGCCTTCTACAGGAGTAATAATTTACAATTTAATTTTGAGCTTGGATTTTAGGAGAGGTCGGAAAAAGTAAACTCTAATAGTGGTAATTTTTATTTTGTATTTGAGGCAGCCCTAAGCTAGACGTTTGTCGAGTATGATACAGAGATTTTTTTTTAGTTATTACATTTGGCTAATTGACATATTTTAATTAATTATATGCTAACGTAACCAGTGAGTTTACTCTTTTTTGATTTAGTTTATTAGTTATATAATGCTATCAATCATCGTCATAGCCGGAGTTTTCATATACATGAAAATCTATTAGCAGGGGATTATTGAGAAGAAGTTAAAAGTTTAAAACACATCGTTTTCAAAATTTGGTGTATTCCGATGGGGCTTTGGTTGTACTTGTGCATAATTTATTTCATATAAATACTTATTTTTTCTAATTTTTCACTGATATACAACGATAAGGGAATATTAAACTCACATACACACATCTTAATTGCCCGGTAATCAATTCGTCTGTCTGTATTTAGGTTATACTTATTTTTATTTTAGATATAATGTACTCCATTATCTATATTATAATTATAGTTATATTAAAAATTAGAAAACATTAACTATACAATTAAATTATTTTGCTATTTAGGTATGCAATATATTGACAGAAACGCTTGAGATTTCGATTACCTGGTATCATTATAGTAGGCATGTCCGTGTGTGTTGGGGTAATCATGATTTTACGCAGCAGTTTCAAGTCCTACATTGAGCGATTATAAATAATTTTAGAAACCGATTTTCTGTTAGCGATCGTTTTTTTAAGCACAAATACGCAATATATTATAATAATGATAATTGATATTGTTGTTGTTCTATCACATAATATTATCTATTCCAAAAATCAATAGGTATCATTTAAGTTTTGAAAATTGTTTATTATATTTATTTCCAGTGGTTAGCTTGAGTTTTCTTTTTAAAGTATAGTTTATTCTTGTAACGGTTTTTTTTTTTGGCGCTTAACAATTTTAAAATACCACAACATACAACTGGACTAGGTATTCAGAACGAGTTTTCGATTTACACTTGAGCAATAATAGTGTAATATAACGGTCGTTAACAATAATATATATAATGATAGTTTTTTAAAATTTAAATATATAATTTTTTCGTATCAGTGAGAGATAATAAAATATAATTTAAAATACATTTCTCTCGTGAAATGTATACATTACAATACCGGTACCATGGCTGGTACTTATATTATTATAAGTAAATGAGTAATAATTTTCTTCAAGCGTTAAGCGATATTCAAATATCACATTATCATTTAAAAATTGTAATCAATTAATAATTGTTCCTTACCGATTACGAATTAGAACGTTACATTACCTATTACTTCAAGTCGATATATCTATAATATACTACACGAATGAGTGAGATGAGTCAGGAGGGTGTCTGTGTAGATTATTGACGTGAGATTTGTCCGGTTATATTATGTTCATATCATGATATATTTTGATTTAAACGTGCCATTATTTTTTTAAATCGTAATATATTGTTAATGTTATCTATCATATTTTAAACTTGCAAAAATGTAATATTATCTATAAACATTGATATTAAAAATAAATATGCAATATCTATTCAGCAGGAGTAATTCAATAGTAGATAGGCAGTTGGTGCCTCCTTTTTTTCTTTTTAAAATCTAAACAATAGTCACAAACATAATGAATTGCATAATTTGATTCAAGTCTTAGCTGCTAGCGTTTCAAAATGTTCAACTTAATCTCTTATTTACGTGGTACTCAGCTAATATTTAAAATAGTATTTATTTAGTATATTTTTGTGATTTTGTCCAAATAAGTATGACGATAAATCAATAATGAAACATAAATATTTTGACGTTTTTTGTTTTTTTTTCAAATAAACACCCTAAAGATGTTGCAATAAATAAAATAATATAATAAAGAATTTTATTGAAAAACTTTTAATGATGAATGATTTTTGCTGAAGGGATTTTTACTTATGTCCTCGTTGTATACAAAATGCGATAATTTTGTTACATATTTCTCATTTGAGTTAGTTTTTTTCGTTTTTGTAAGTTTTTTCTATATTTTTGAATAGTTTTCACAATAATCTGCATATTATGTTGATAAAATGTGTTAATAACTATAAGTCATTTCAAAATAATACAAGAGAATTTCAATAATAACCTTAAAAAAATGGCTGACTTTCACATTTTTGTCGATGTCGTTAGGTTTAAACTACTTACACTTTTTATGTTTGTACTGAACAAATATATTTATTTATAATAAGCAAATAACGAACCGATTGCACAATCGAGTTTTGTTAAAAATCTGTCTGCATATAATATGTTATATTCGTTTAATACGTCTGATCTGCAAAGTCACGTTTGTATTATGTTTGTTTAACCATTGGTAATACAAATAATAATAATATTTTACTCTGTCCTACGACCATTGCTTTTATAGTCTGATTCGTATGCGCACAGTATGTATACTTCGAAAGTGTACCAAATTGTGTTTCAGTTAACTTAAAAAAAAAAAAAGTCAAACCTGTTCAAAACTTTGAAATTTATAATTGTTTGACTGTACGTAAACAAAAGTTATTATATGAATAGGTCACGCGAACAAGACAATAATTATATAGATACCTAACATACCCAGCAACAAAATGTGTTGTTGTAAAAATACTGCACTGCCGTATTATAATATGTTGTTAGTTGTTACTATCAGAGTAAGTTGAGTAACTTTTTTTTCCTTAATAAAATGTTCTATAGCTAATAGAGTGTTTCAATTTGCTCTGAAATATTTTAGTTTTGTGCACAAGTGGCACAACATCTAGTTTGGAACAGTATAAGTGTAAATTAATTACTATTTAATATGTATTCGTATTGAATGTTTAGAAATGTATTATTGTTATCTTCAAAACGAAGGTTAAATTATGATATAAATCATGAATGTGTCAACAATTTGAGATTAAATTATAACTAATATTGTTCTGTAATAAAGAATTTCGGATACGAGTTAACTGTAAACAATAATTAGACACTGCAGTCCGTGTGGGATTTCAAACAAAATTGTTTTATGATATAACAACTATGGTAGCTAGGCATAATAGTCATTAGGCGCCTTCCCTGGTAAATATAAAGTTAAAATCCATGACAATATAATATGAGTGTTAAAACTACCAAGGCCCTAGAAGATTGACTATTTTAGATTAAAGTGAATATGCTAAGCCAGAAAAAGGTAAAATAATAGAGAGGGTAGAGCATCCTAAAGAATGGTCGATTTATGTGGAAAATTGTACAAAAGCCTGATAGAAGCTTGAGATTGTGCTTGAACCAGAATGAATTGAACTTAATTGATATATTAGGATGACAATATGATATTTTAGTATTTATAATAATAGTGTTACCAATTGGAAACTGCAACATCTAAGATAGGTTTCCTTAAAAATTAAAGAATAAAGTATATAGTGTATCGTTTAGAGGGTGTAATATGCAATATGTGACAATACATTAAACTACAAGTAAAGTACAAGAGTTGGACGAGTCATTGAGGATAAACGTGTGTGTAAATGTTTTGAAATATTAAAGTTAATCGTCGGGGTCTAGTAGCAAATTTTCCTAAGTATTGTTTACGGATAAATCCTTCGCTGTTTTCGTGAAAACTTAACAGAGAATTCAAATAACGACCAAAACTACTAGTGCGAAAGAGATGTCCAACAGTTTTTCGAAAGAAAAAATACAAGTACTTACACTTAAATTCAATAGTATAGGTACTCCGCAGAGTCTAACCTATACGAATACACGATTGTAATATTATGTCATATAGAGCAACCTTTTTAAATAAACAGTGTACTAATCAAATCAATTCAAAATTAATTCAAGTCGATTGTCGATCGACTCAAGTTGATTGTCTCTACAATGAATGTCAAAATCATAATAAGAAACATGTAAAGTAGCTGATGGATCACTTGACCCAATTATTTGGATTCTACTTCATCTCCTACTGTGACCAACAATCTCGAACCAAACAATGCACGCTTGGAAACCATACCAAATTTGATAATAATAATAATAATATGCCTTGTCATATTTTTCCACGCATGCGTATTTTTCAAAAACAAAAATAATAATAATAATAATAAAAAATATTAAGCAAAAGTAAAATTTTGTTGTTCACTGCAGTTAAATATTATTTAGAGTTTTTTTTTTAAATTGACTTAACAGTACAATGAATCCTTTGAAATAAATTCGTATTTTAATTACAAATGCACCAATTTTAAGATTCCAAAATAAAATGTTTATTTCGTTAATAACAGTTTGCTTAGGTTCATTACATTGGCTGTTTAATCTATAAAATGTATCAGGTTAAGTCGCCAGGACACTAGACAGGTACGTTTAAGAATGTTTGAGCACAATGTTTGATTTACTCGCGTCAAACGTATTAAATATTAATTAATAATAATAATATGTGATTGGTCTTAATAATAATTTGGTGTATGGATAAAATAAAATAATTATAATCTAACATATTGTGATTTTAGCAAAATGCTATAATAATAACTGTTTATAATTTCGCGCAATGAACAATTTGCATTTTACATGGGTTATTGAACGCGGGCTAAAACGAAACCGATATACACTAGTCTTGCCTCTAATGGAAATTATACACCAATAATAAACTACTTAAAAAATTTAATATTATGTTAAAATATGTATAAATAGTATGTATCTTAGAATACCAAATACCAATAGCAAGATGACGATGGCTTCGGTCGCGGTCAAGGTGCAAGGACCCGATAAACTTTTTTTCAAGGATTAACTAATTAGCTATGTATACTTGCTATAATAATAATACCATCACACGTACGTCCTTGATCTAAAAGTAATTAAAATGGCGGTTTTTTTTTTCGCAAGATGGCAGATTTTGAACTAGTTTATGAGTATAATAACACAACTGGTTTGATGGTCGTTTCACTAAAAAAAACAAACAATAATTAGATTTCATAAATGCCCTTTTAGTCTGATTATTATAGTATAGGTACCTGCATAGATCGTTTCGGTGAAGTGTAGAACAAAATATTATATGAGGATCACAATTTGTGCTTTTTGATACTTTTTATATGGTGGAATAAGTCGTACTTGGCATCAGTTTTTAAGTTTTTAGAATTGAGCACACCAGAAATAAATCTACAATGTACATTTCACATTTTATTATAACTTATAGAAATATTCTGACACCGTCAAGTCTGGAGAAAATATGTTTTAGTTTCCTTTCCTAATAGTAAATGTATTGAATCATTTAAAGTGAGATACTTTTTGTTCCAAAAAACACTAACGTTATTGTCGTTATTGATTTTTACTTTAAGTAAAATGTTGAAGTCATGACAGACCATAGAAACTAGAAAAAATTATATTTCTTACTGTTTTTTAAGTGTTTTACTCTTTTCAATGATGAGATACATTTTTAATTTCATATTCTAAAGCAGAACATTTTGATTATTTGATTATATAAAATTAAAATGTCAGCCAAATAGATTATTAGTTATAAGTACTTAAAAGATGAGCTGAGTATAATGGGTCACCAACATTTTGAGGGGTATCCCAACCCATACCACTCCGTTCTTCTAAACTTTAATTACTTATAACTCATAAACTAGGGCCTTGTTAAAAAATCGATTTTAAGTAGGTATTCAACAAATATTCTGCTTTAGAATAAAGGATTAAAAATCCTTGTTGTGATAATTCTTTTTTTTTAACCAATTATGATGAGAAAAATAGTAAGAAAATATATTTTCAACGATAATAGTTTTTGAAATAATGAGTGTTTTACGTTAAATGAATCACTTGGTATAAATTACAATATTACAAACATTTTGTACAATTCACAAATATGTGAAACGACATACTGACACACATATATTTGTTATAAGGTACTATTATATAATATATTTTATTCTAATATGTATTTAGTTGTAATTTATACTGCCGAATGGGAGTAAGTAATGTGCAAACAGTTAGTTTTCATGCAATTGAACGAGAAATAGAAAAAGTTATAATTTATACGACATACTCGTTTTTAATAATATTGTATTAAAACGGTTGATGCATTATGGTCGCTTTTTAACCGACGAAACCCTGCATTTTTCAAATAATTAAATTGCAAGACATATACATACATAGTGCTGAGATCATTATTACACAGGAATATATGAAAAATAATCTTTTCGTCATTAATTTCGTTATTTGAGTTTATCTACTAGATTATAGCTTAATTGTACCTATATAATATAAATCAGGCTGAAACGAGTTAAGTACAAATTCGAACCATTCATATCAAATAACGAAACGATAAATACGAGTATTTACGTATATTATGTAACTGCATTATATGTTGGCATTTTGTTAACACGATGATCCGAGACATTGTTTGTTAAAATACAAAACTTATTAAAATTCAATATCTATGTGAATATGAAGAACTATGGCCCGGATTTTTGGGGTGCTAAAGACACCCTAGCCCCCTCTACTAGTGGTGACTATGTAGTTATTATGTCTATGGTACAAGCACTGAAGAAGCTATACACTCACAATGGGTTCGAGCGAACAGCTTGCAACTTTTGCCAGAGTAAAATCCACCAGCGTATTATTGGGACCCCCCCCCCCTCCCAGATTATGATTGCGACTACTCGATGAGATAGTCTTCCGTGAAAAAAATCAACACGCCACAGGGGAGACTTGAGTAAGTTGCTGATAGTGTAGGCATACCAGTCCCGCTGCTCTGGTATAGAACACTGTCTAGTATCCGGTTGGACCGGGGTAAACTGGTATTAAATTATATTAATAATAATTGTATGATGGTACAAGGCCGTCCGTCAAGAAGTCTGAATTGTAAGTCCATAACGTGTGGACACAGTAATAAAAAACGTTGTGGTTGTCTGTTATTATTATAATTGAAATGATACAAGCGAGCAATTACACAGAAAACTATAGATATGTTTTATAATATAGTATCTGATATCGGTAGGATTGTGCAGCAACAAAACTTGAATTTTTCTGGTTTTTATTTTTTTCCAAGTAGGTACACAGGTAGAACAAGTTGTCTCTGAATTCGTTGGAGGTCGTGATAAATGAATACCTATTATTTTATGCGATTTAAGAAAGATTGTTTCTTATTTTTTTTCAGCAGAGATAACTTATATTTTTAAAAACGAAGAATTCCGGGGGTTGAGGTGTGCACATTAAAATAGGGTAATGCCCGAGTTATCGGTCACGGACGTGACTTTTTCGCTCCAACCAGTAAACGTTATCAAAGTTTTTTAAACTTTATTTACTCTCGAAAAAAATTATCTCTGTACGTTTACAATACAACCGAAAAATACAACATGACAACATATTAATGTAAACAATGAAATATAATGCAAATATAATAATTACAAGGAATCAGTAATAGTAATATTGCAATAGTAGGTAACAACAATTTTAGCTTATAGTAATAATAATAAATAATAATTATTAATTAAATGAAAAATGATTAGTCTTCGATGGCTAACTTCGTTATCTTGTACAAGAGAAAACACACAATCCTGTTTTTGAGAAAACATGTAAGACAAATAAGAATAGAAAAGTCATGGAAATGGCAAAGTTTCTGAGGAGAGTCAAGGAAATTGATACTATCCAATAATAGGTAGGTAGTATTGTTTTTGTGTTTACACATATAATTTAGTATTTCATTGTATTACTATTAATTATATCAACAAGACTTGGGGAATTGAAAATTGTTTTGAATAGTTTAATAAATAATAATGTTAAATAAAAATCCAATTTTTTCATGTTTATTTAAGGCTTTGCCTGAATACGCACTATCCAGCATTTGAGTACCTACTTCTTTTGATTCAGAAAAAATTAATTGTTCATAAATTTGTAATTTAAAAAATAAAATAGGTATCTATATTTTACGAATACTGTGTGAATAAATATTGTATGCCTTTCTCGGCATTCAATCATTGCGTTCTTCGCACCACCAATGAAAAATGACAATCTCAAGACCATATTGACCATAATGAATTTGTTTAAAAATATTTATTTATTAGAGCTATAAGTCCCTATTTATTACATATTACATAATATTCATATTACGATTTTCATAACTCTCGATGATTCGAATTTTTTATAGTTCTCTCCAATTTGGAATTATCGGAGAGTCGGCTGTACTTACTGCACAATAATATTGTACCGCGCTTCTTTCTTCTTCTTCTTTTTGAAAACTGTCCAAGCATGTGATAGTACATCACACACCGTAGTGTATAGCTAGTATACTATAATATTATGTTTAAACGTATACGAGGTGATTATAATATTATAGTTATTGCAAAACATTAATCAACATTGTTTAACTATACCCTAACCCCGCAACCTAAACTTTTTTGCGGTTAGAACCGCGGATTGGAGGGTTTAACTTTTAATACTGCTATTATAATATGTCAATTGGTCAAGCCTGTTTGGGTCGGGTTTGAGGATCGTCGATCTCCGAGCAATAATACGATCACTCTGTATACAATATCATATATTGTTATTATTGTGGTATACGCGTTTATACAATGGTTACGCGGCACAATTTAATTATTATTTTGTTTTCGTACGCACTCTCCTCCTCCGCGGCCGCATACGTGCACTTACCGTCGTTTTCTACGCGGACACATATTATTTTACCAAAACATCTCACAGCCGCGTGTACTCAGACCCACCGCGATTTCACGTCAACTAGCGTTATGTTCTACAAAGTTTTCGAACCGTTTTCCGTGTACGCGGTCAATCGTTTTTCACATGTGGGTCTTGATTGAACCAACCGTGGTGTTATGCGTGACAACGTCGCGGTATATTGTAATAGGTAGGTATATACCATAATATTTTTTTATTACCTGTAATTAATTGTCATACCGTCGACGGAATGTATCGCGATCCAAAACCACTGAAAAACGATTCTATTTATATATATCATACACCTCGGGTTCTCAGTCACGTCGTCTGTCGTGTCTTGTCCAAAACCTACTCCCGGTAGATCGTGGTAAGTGAATATGATATTATGATTCCACGATCAAGACTACCAATCGCAAAACGATAAATGGCATGAGACATTATGGACGACGGAGTTGTGCACCCGGCTTCAACGTGTACCTACTACGCGGTTTCATTTGCATATGATTATGAAGATGTGTACAAAATCGTCATAGCACGCGTGGCATATTAAACCATACTGTATTTAAACGAGTAGTGAGCTTGCCGCAGCCAGAAATATATTGTTTTCATGTCTCACGAAACGTTAACATTGATTTTAACTCTAAATTAATATACTATCTATTTTGCTTAAATTATTTTCTTCATCGTGGTGTACTTGCTACTACACCCGTATACCTCTTCGAGTATAATGTAATGTAGGGAGGTAGATACACTTGCGAGCATGTAACGTTTTAAAATCGATCGCTTGTGCTGCAGCAGTGGTTTCGATCTCGGAAACGGACTACGAGCGAAAAATAACCTCCAATGTGTATTATAATCAGATTGACTTTTCGCAAAAATATGAAATTCTATGTATAACGCGTGAATAACGTATTATAATAATATTAACATTTTTTTTTTTACTTATCGCAAAGAACCGACCGGACACTTTTTCGATAACGATGCAGCAGTATTTGACGTCACGCTTGAACAGACAAGTGGGTTTTTGCCTTTTGATCAGTTTCCCGTATCCTATCGGTCATATGTGACATTTTGGTGAAACTATTTTAATTATTGTCACTTAGAGAATGGAGGGGGTAATTAGGAAAAAAAACGCAAATTGAGAATTTCCTCTTTAAGATCCTTAAGCTCTTCCGCTATTAATACGAGATGTAGGAATCTATTTTGCTGATGTAAAATTCAATAAATTGAATTATTAACAGAAATATAGAGTATAGGCAGGCTGTCGTGGTGATAAAATGATCTCGAGTGAATTGTATACGTAGATATATATTTTTACACAAATTTATTTGATTAAGATTTTTTTCTCTGTTTTTTAAGTATAAGCTACAGACCATCGATATGTTTTAAGGTTATACGGTCTTATAATGTATAGATAACATTTTTCAATATTACCGTGAAAGCTGCATAGTTATAGAATATTGCACAATTAGAATAAAGGTTTAATTAAAAAGGTACCCAGGCCTGAAGAAATACAATCATTTAAGTACAATAATTTACTATACATTTTTTTACGAAATATTGAGTAGGTGATGTGTAAAATAGCATATTTTGTAATAAAAAACTTATAGGTCTTGAGTGTTGATGTAAATCGATTGAAAACTATAATATGAGTAAACAGTATTTATTGGTCCTCTGCCTTCAGAAATTAATATTAATAGCTGTTTTTATTTTTATCACGGTGATGTACTTACCTATCTATATCTACAAATCCAATTGTCCAATCTCCATAACATGATACGCACATGATACTATGCGAGTACAATAGTACATAACATATTTTTTAAATCAAGCGTTCGTGCTGCAGCTGTGCTTTCAATCTCGAAAATGGATTACGGAAAAAAACCACCGATATGTATAGAATTACAATCAGCTATAAACTTATCACCACGATATGAAATTCAATGTATAACGTGTATGGTATTATTATTTTTTTTATTCTGAAGAACTTCTTATCATTATAGCCTATAGGCACCTATATTATGATAATATTTTTATTATAAAATATTGTTTCATGAATTTTGAGTGTGTAAAAATGCATTTATTACTGTAACTAAAAATTATGTGTTTTTAATAATTAATAATTATTAGTATTGGTAAATGATGTAAATCGATTGAGAAACATAACGCCAGGAAACAGAATTGATCATGTATCTGCCTTCAAAAAATAGCCTCTAGTTTAAGTCAGTGGTTCTCAATATCTTTGTTCACGGCAATTTTGGGTAATTTTTAAAAATCCCTAAACACTATAATATGCATCAATAGTTCATATTTTCAATAATTTCGTGGCACATCTAAGATTAGTTCGCGGCACACCACGTGAGAACCACTGTTATACACTGTACACGTATCATCTTAGATTATATTATGATATTAATACTTAATAGTATAATATTATTAAGTTTAATGTTCGATATAATATTTCGTTCTTCGACATTTCTATAAAAATGACATGCTTAGAATACGAAATGTAAGACCAGTTTTAACCCTCAGAATTTCAACCCAGCAGTGGGCCTGTTCAGAACGTCACGATAATATTATATATACCTGTACCTGCATAATCGGGATCGTTATGGAATTTAATACTTATTGAAAACCAAGTAGGACAACGGCCATCTAGCGAAAACACTTATAACATATTTTTATTCATTAATAGTTTCACACTTCAAGTATCTTTGATGTACATACCAATACATATTGAATAACCATTAGTAAACACTTTTTAGTAATTATTTAATATTTAATTTTGCATCTACGTTTACTGTTTAATATTGTTTTAAATTATGTTTAATTTATATTGAGTAACTGTTTTTTAACTCTCTGCTCTCTTTCACTAGCTTGCTTTTTGGGACAGCTTCATCAAAGTACCTACTATTTGTTTTTTGTTTGAAATTTATTTTCATTGAATATTGAATAATTTGTGCCTAATTCGTAATTGATGATGATTCAATAAAATATTATTAAACATCAAAATGTACCTATGATAATGCGTACGGTTGTACCTAAAGCGATTGAAAAAGACGAATAGTGGGCAAATATAGGTAACTGCTCTAAAGTACAGCGTATAGGTGTCAAGTGTACCTCGTCATTGAATGGGTCACTGTAATAATTAAATGGAAGTATTAAATTTAAATTCATTTCTAAACCAGGTGTATACGATGAAATTCGATTCTGAGCGAAAATGGCCAGGATGGTTATTAAACAATGTTTTTATAATTATAAGCATAGACATTTCAACAAATATTCATGCTGTTTTTTTGTTCTCCCCGATTATTTAAAAAAAGACCTGAGAAACTTCTTCTTCTAATCGACCAATGTACAATTTACTACCATAAGGTAGTCTTTCGAAGCTGATGATTGGAACATTTTTTTACTATAGAAAAGGTGTCTTAAGACACAAAATTAAAAACACATCGTTGCAACATCAATGCATTTATCGCTTCGTTCAGAACCTAACACGTTAAAAAATAATCGAAGGATGAAACAAACGAGGGAGAATTATCTGTACCTACCTGTTGTGGCTTAAAATATTATAATGTTTCGAGATGAATACCGGGAGTAATCGCGAAAAACCATTTTCTTTTTTCGGAAACTTTTGGAGATATACACTGCGCATTTCTCGTCTTAATGGGGAGAATAATATTATTATAATACGCACCAAATTCCCACCTGTTTTTGAGACGCAATAATTTATATTTTATTACGGTCGGAATATTCATGCCAGCGAGGCGCACCGCACGAATTTTTATTAAACCTAATCCGGTGCAGCAGCACATTACCTGCAACCATATTATATATTATAATATTATTGTTGTACATTATAACATACATAACGGAGTATAAAAGGTAAACTTGTGTTAATATATTATACTTTCTTGCTTGCTTACTCTACTTGTAAGTACCTACCTCGGGCGGTTGTGCAATCATCGACTGTATATACGATAAACACTAGTCGCACGGTGACTTTTTTTTATTTTTCTCTGCCATTGCACGGTCCTACATCATAATAAACTAGTATAATACCGTTCGTTTTGCACACGTTCGTTATTCCGTCCAAGGCCGGCCCGAACGAATAAAATATTTTGCGGGCCGTCGAAATCATTATAATAATAATATAAAACGTCATCACAAAGACGATTTTTTTTTTTGTGGCTGAGATATACTATATATAATACTTATGTCATGACTTATTTATTTTATAATAATAATATTATGATAATATTAATATAGTACGCGATTGCGTCGACGATCGATCGCGCGGAATAACAATACTCGTTATTATAATATTGTTATACGAATTCGAGGGGCGTTTGGTAGGGTAAATGAGTGACTGGGTGAAGGTGGGGAGGGAAAAAACCCCGCGAATCCGTAGTTTTGTAACGACGACACGCGTGTCGAAAATTCACGCGGTCGCCTCGGCGTGCAAGAGAGAGTACGCGCATAATAATAATAATAATAATAATAATAACAATAATGTGTAATCATTTTTTTATCGACGGTGAGACGGTCGTGTGTGCCACATATTAATAATAACATAATATTTCATTTTTTATTTTTTATTATTATATCACAATATTATATAGCCAGTGTGTCGTCCGGTGACGGTACCTCCCACTACCTACCTAGATACAGTTTATATTCGTCTGGCACGCCGAAGTGCAATACTTTCGTCGACTTCTGCCCGAACCCGAGATTTCAAAACGAAACTCTATAGTTCGATTGTGATTTTTTTACTATTATTGTTATTTTTTCACCAGAGATTAAAATCTTACGAGATGTCGAGATCGTATTGTCCAGAAAAAAACGCTTGCAGAAATAGTTTAGATTATGCTCCTTTTACAATGGGACACCTAATATTATTTTAATACAATATAAAAATATGAGTAAACATTTTTTTTCTCTTTATATTCTTAATCAACCTGTTAATATTATTTATTGAAGTATAATATTATTTTATTATCAGTCGTCATTAGCTTATCATTGGAATCGTGTTTCGCATTAGGTGTCTAATGTAAAATATATAACAAAATACGATTGCTCATTTTAACCTTGAGTAGTTTTTAAACAGTGTTAACGTGTATAAAATACTTTTATAGGTGCTTATGAATTCATTGTACAATAAGTGATCTTTACACACTGTACACACTGCAGGTTACTATTTACATTTAGCAAGTGATGAAATGGTTAAAAATAATTTATTATTTCCCAAAATTAAAATTGTATTAGTATTTATTATAAATTCTATATAGTTTTCATTTATTATCAATTACGTTAGGTGTGTTTTGTATGTGTTATTTTAAGTATAAGGTATTGAAAATTAAAAATACTATTTTGTGCTATTGGAAAACAACTAGGTAATTTGACCATACCAAAATATCGAAATCGCTAATTGAATACTTACTACTTACAATGACTTATATCATGCAACTTGAGAATATAATTTATTAATCGATAATAGTGAATAATTTAAATCTGTTTACTAAATTTTGTTTTTTTTTTGTTTTGTTTAATATAGGTTGAATACACACACGTAGGATACAGATACAACCTTCAAGATGTTGAACACTGTAATCGAAGGGTATAACACCCTAATGAACGATTACAGTGGTAAGTACATTTTAATATGATCATTATAATTATAACGATTTTAAACAGTATTTCATTAAAAATAAAATCATTGATAATTTTTATTTCAATGGATTAATTACTATCTTAATTTTTTCTACACATTTCCATACATGATTACATCGACAGTAAATTGATGTCTTCTATAAAAAAATATTTCAAAATTAATTCGAAACTTTTAACAATATCAATATAATCATATTCGGTTTATTACGAATTTCAATATTCTCAATAAAGAGTTATTAAAGTTAGTACTTTCATAATAAAGTTACAGTTGTTTTTGATTATCGAATAGGAAATGCATATTAATTTCATTTTTTTTTAAATGTTGCCAATAAAAATAAATGTAATATTTTGTTTGGTATTCTGGGGACTTACTATAATATTTTTTTATTTTCAGACAAAAGGGTTAAGGATTGGTTCCTTATGAGCAGCCCTTTACCTACCATGGCCATGTGCCTGACATATGCGTTCATCGTAAAGATTTTGGGACCGAGGTTGATGAGAGACCGCAAACCATTCCAACTGCGAAAAACATTAATTGTCTACAATTTACTGCAAGTCATATTCTCCTCTTGGATTTTCTTTGAAGCATGGGACGGTGCATGGGGAAACGGTTACAGTCTTCGATGCGAACCTGTCGATTACTCGACATCTCCGGCCGCTATGAGAGTAAGTCCGTCGATAAAACATAAAATGAATTTAATCAATAGTGTCCCGCATAATAAGCGCCTATGTTTTGAACACCATAAAACAATGAGAAAAATTGGGATGAGATAAAAAAATAAAATAAAGACATTATTTTCTAACATTGAGACGAGTGATTCAAAATCAACGTTTTTTATTGGACACACTATAGCAATGTACATTTATATTTAATTTTGTCGTGTCGTAAATTGCCCGACCACTCTGCACTGTGGTGTTACGAAATTTCCTACCTAAAATGCCGTCTTACACGTATCGATTTTTATTTGCAGGTAGCTCGAGGCTGCTGGTGGTACTACTTTTCTAAATTCACGGAATTCTTCGATACCGTAAGTGAATACGCTTGTGATATTCAAGTGGTAAAACCGATCTTGTCAAATATTAAAGGTTGTTTTTTTGTGTGTTTATTTAGTTCTTTTTCGTTATGCGCAAGAAATACGATCAAGTATCCACCCTGCACGTCATTCACCACGGAATCATGCCGATGAGCGTGTGGTTCGGCGTCAAGTTCACACCCGGTGAGTCTCCCTACCAGATGGATTTGAGTAGAAATTAAATTTCATTACGTTATTTTAATTTATTTTCATGTTTATTTATATAGGCGGTCACAGTACGTTCTTCGGGCTGCTCAACACATTCGTGCACATTATCATGTACTCGTACTACATGTTGGCCGCTATTGGACCACAAATGCAAAAGTACCTCTGGTGGAAGAAATACTTGACTGTACTCCAAATGGTACATAAATATTATTATTAAATCAGCAAGTGTGGGTCACAACTCACAACTTGCAGTATATGGCTGTATATAAAGTGCAAAACCTCAGAGCGATAATATTTTCGACATTGTTTCGTCCGTGTTTCAGGTCCAATTCATTATGGTGTTCATTCACGCGTCCCAGTTGCTGTTCACTGAGTGCGATTACCCGAAGGCATTCGCTTGGATCATCTTGCTGCACGCCGTCATGTTCTACTTCCTGTTCTATAACTTCTACCAACAATCGTACAAGAAAAGGGTAAGTTGAGATGATTACTAGAAAATTCTAACGATAAAAGACGATGCCCTTCAGTTACAGTATACTCAGAGTTCTTGGATAATATTTCAAAAACACAATAATTTCGAAAAAAATAACATGAGTTTTGGTCAACCAATAGTTTGAACCTATATATATATATATATATCATACTTTAAGGTTCCAATAACGAATCTTTGAAAAGGGAACAAGGGAATTATTTGAGGGTGGCTGCCATTGCATGCAACACAACCCGATCACTATCTATGGATTCTACATAGTATATATATATATACAATCGTTGAAGTTGTATATTGCGGCTCAAACAGGAGCTTTTAAAGTATTCTAAATTTCGATTAGACATAATATTTAAAATTTTGAGAAAGTAAATTCATAGAAGACTCTAAAATTTTGAAAACACATTAAAAGTGTATATATATATGTAGTTACTACTAGTCAATATATCTTTTGAGTGCATATTGTATGCGCTCTGCAGTCCAACCACCTCTAAACACTAATATCCAAAACGTAGTATACAATATTATTATATTAAAATGAAATTGAAAATTAATCTTGAACATTTTGCGCAGGAGGACAAGAAGGTGGCTCAAAAGAAGAAGGACGACGATGATCGGGCACACAATCGGCCTGTGGACCCTCCGACTAACCAAAGCAAATCAATCTGGTCCTACCTGACGTCGACGCCGTGCTTCCTGCCCGCCGTCACGGACACCGATAGCTGCGACGAGTTGTACTCGCGACCACCTGTCAACGGAGCGGCTTGCAGCGCGTTCATGTCTGACGATTCCTTTCGCAACAGGGCGTTTGTGTCCAAGTCAGCAAATGCGTGATAAAATAGGCTCATAGCTCTCCCACCCCCTGCCCCTGCCCCCCACCGCCAAACTATTGAAAAACCACCCATGTCACCATCTACGGATAGTTCGCGCCCCATAAATCAACGATAACCGAAACGAAAACGTGCAAAATAACAATATAACAACATAATAATAAATAAACTAAACTGCGTGTACAATATTGTGTACCGGCCAAACCCGAAAATGCATTCTCAATTAATTTGTAAGACGATCGCGACATCGTTCGTTTTTATTTCCAACGACCTCCTAGGTTTTTGACTGACTCATTATTTGATTTCCGGGATACAATTATGATAACAATATGATATACCATCACTTTTGTTTGTGCAAATTTTTCAATACATTTCGATACGTAATTATTATTATTGTTATTTACGAGTATTTTGTTTCGCACGACTTCAACGAAAGCTCAAAAACAAAGAAAATTAATTCAATTCTCAGTGTGTTCATTGGCGATCTGACAATTTCTCGTATATAACGTATTATCACATAGGCCCATAGGGCTGCAGTCGTATATTATATTATTATTATTATTATTATAAATATTATTATTATTATTATTATTATTATTATTATTATTATTATTATTATTATTATTATTATTATTATTTTTACTATGATAACTATTTTTATTATTATTACTATTATATGCTGCACATGCGGTCGTCTGTCGTCGTCTTTCGACATCACAGGACTGGATAACGTTAATATTATTGTCATTACACTTACAGTCCATCACGACAGCGTGACCGTTAGTCATAATCAATTTAATATCATTAACTTTTACTATAGATTTACTCATCGTATATTAAGTTGTCTAGATATTATATCTTATGAATTAATCGTTGAGGGTACGACAGTCGTACGTAAAATGTATAATAATATGCGTGTATGCGAATATGCGGCGAGGCAAGGAGGTTAAAAAAAATAATGAACAATACCATTGTATACAATGACAGAAATCTCAATGTGTTGGTTGATTCAACTCTTCAAGAGGTCTCCGTTATTGTGTATGATAATATTATACGGTATTGGTATATAGAATTCTGTAACCCATTTCTCGATTTGTTTTTTTTTTGTTATTTTTTTGTATTTAATATGTATAATACCTATAAACTATAATATGCACTTATGCCAATCGTAGGTACAAATTGGTATGAAGAAAAAAGAATTAAAAATTATTACGAAATGGTTATGTAAAAAATCGTAGCTCCGTTATCGTGCGAGTTGTTTGACTGTACACTTTGCAACTCTCCACTTGTTTATAATGTTAAAACGTAGTCGAACAGACTATTATTATGATACCTAGTAAGTTATATTATTATGTAATTTAAATAATATTATGTAATAATCAGTCATTTATAGTGCCCTGTATTTCTTGCCTTGTTTAATTAAATATTAATTGTATGATTGAAATATAAATAAAAATGATGTAATATTTTTAATTCATTATTTGATTTCTTATTTTGGTCGCATTAGTGAAAAATTCGGTATTAATATATTATATAATATACAGCTATTTATGTATAAAAATAGGTGCATTTCCCTGGCACCCCCACTTCCGAATTTTGGATTCAAACCAAGGGCTTTCGTTTGTGCTACGTTTGTGCTGGATTGTGCTCGAATTTCATCGTTTATGCTGCAACCCCTAATTAACTACAGGGGATCATTAGTGGGAGGGGGTGGTATGGAGCCATAATTCAGCCTCGATTCAAAATATTTTATCTCCAAATGAGCCAATCTTTAGTAGTTTGCTACTGATATCCTGTACCACTTATTCGAGGTCAGTACTTTACTACTTCCGGAGTTATCCTTATAAACTTAATTAGGGGGTTGTAAAGACGTGCCGGCACCCCCCATATTGAATTGTTTGGTTCAAATCAGTCCCATGGTACCTATATACCTAATATCCAGGTCTGAAGCTATCTATGTATTTTTATTTTACCCTGATACCTGAGTTATAACTCACAAAAATTGTAATACAAGTTACAACTCACAATTTATTGTTTTTTAATATTATTGGATTTTTAATCATCATCAATGTATTCTAACTTTTTATTAACTTAATACTGTCTGTTGAATAATTTGGCTGGATTATCTACTTAATAGTATAATAAATATTATTTAAAAATTTTTTTATTTTTTTTGATACAGGTTCTGGCTATACGGCCGTTAAAAATTATAAAAACATAATTATTGTACATATACATAATATAGGCTGCCTATTTTATTCACAAAAAGTTTACATGGGTAACTATAAGGTAACCTATATATCATTATGTAGACAGTTGTAACTACAACCACTATACAGTATAAGTACTTACTGGCTATCAATTCTCATTCGATTTTACTGCAGCCATTTCGCTGGCACCCCCACAAAAGATCCGTTCTATCTCATAAGGGTTTGCAGCACAAACGATGAAACTCGAGCACAATCCAGCACAGACGTAGCACAATCGAAAGCCCTTGGTTTGAATCCAAAATTCGGAAGTGGGGGTGCCAGGGAAATGCACCTTATAAAAATTCGTAAAAATAACAAATATTAATAATATTTATATGTAATTACTAGTAACAGAGAACGTATTACTTCATTAGTTACCACAATAAATATTTATATGCAGTAATAGTGAGCGACTTTCAACTAGTAAAATATATTCATTTTTATTATTTATACACATTTTGCAAAGCAAACAATACATTTATATATCTATGCAAAGGCAAACTAAACTTCATTATTTTTTTAGTTTTTTGCTTATTATTAATGAACATTTAATATTAAGTGTTAGTCATTAGATACCGACAATAACAACAAAGTTGTCGATTTAAAATTTGATTACCTAGAAATGGCTAGAATAGTAATATAGACAATAGTAATAGTTTTTACAGTCATATAATAAATAAATAACTTTTTAACAGTTTACTTCTAATAATGTTATATTTCTTGAAATGCTGCCTTCAAAAATCCCATAGTTAAGACCTAATATCACTGCTGAGATAGCCAAAATGAGCAATATTACTCGACTCACAGTTGATAAGCCAATTATATCAACATAGGATAACTCACATAATCTCTAAAATCACCTGACTGAGCTAATGCCCAACTAGTTTAATAAATGGCTAGCTATAAATACTTTAAGTTAATCAAAGTTGATCAAAATTTATCATATGAATACTTAAAATCATCTTTTCACTTTTCGCTATTTTGCTTCCTGTCTTGAAGTCTCTTTAGGTAATTCCCAATTCCATATTTCCAATCGTTATTAATTCTTTAGGCCTACTATTTAACCATCGTCTCACCTGGACAGGCACTCATTATAGAAACAAAAACTCACATTAAATGCCTATCTCCGTTTGATCAAAACATTAATACCCAACCAACATATAAAATTAAAATAAATATAACAATTTACATTCATAAACCTTATTAGATTATGCCGAATTGGACTTCTGATCTCCAACTCTGGAGAAATACCAACAATTCCAATCCCAAATACAAGACTCTACGCACAATCACTAATGCACCATCATGTATTTTCAATTTTATTTAAATTTATAAATTAATACTATTAATGCAGAAGCAAAAGCATTCTATTTACGACTTTTATTTTATAATAGACTCCCTTTCCATCCCGACCTCTTTATATCAAATATAGCCACTCGTATATTTCCCGGAAATCCCTCGATACGACTGAAAAGGTACTGGTGTAGATATATTCTCATTTAATAAATAGTATACAAATAAAGACAGAAAAATAAAATATAATATATCGCTATCACTGGGTGACTTCATCCCTCACGTTTTTATGTAAATAGTCTTGTATTGTATATTATTATTGCGCCCTAGGGGCAAGGGCACGGATTTTATATATATATTTTTTAAATATTTAATAAACAAAAACATAATAGGTACACTTTAAATCAATAACACATCGTAAACGCAAATGCAAACAGTACCTAAAAATAATATTCTAAAAATTAAAAGCTCTATACACATAATATAGGGTGGTTCAAACATGAATTTCGGTTTAGCTCATGAATATCGAATAATATTTTGTTTATGTATAAGGTTGCATATTAGTTACAAAAATTAAATGTAAAAAAAATGTTTGGATTAACCATGCATTGGTATGGTATTTTTCAAAAACAATATAAACTAGTATTTAATTTATTGTTTGCTATCCAAATTTTCAACCGAAGCCCAAAAACAATGTATTTATGTTTGTAGCTTAAAGTCTAAGAAATTACTCAAATAATTTTGACAAAAGTCTTAAAGATTGTTTTTATAAATATCAAAAAAGTGTATAAAGTAGTTTGAATCACACACTAAAATATACCAAGTGCTATATCTAATTCATCTGTAGCCCGTCTCTATCAAATTAGTAAATTAAAAAAACTGGTTATACCAATGCCGATCTGCCCTTTAACTGAAGTACACTAAAACTGAGATACACTGAAACAGTGCAGTTTTTTCATGTTAGCTCATTTTTATTTTATCATAACTTATAAAATGACATTCCTATAACATGTAAACTATTGCCGATTACCACTATGATATAATTATTTATTATTATTATGTATTAGGTCTTGTTTATTAAAGATGTGGCGCTACTTAAAAAAATTGTTATCAAATACTATATATTGTTATAGTTATTCACTAATTATTGTTTTTAAAAACTGTGAATTATCAATGCTCTTGAAATTTTAAAAATAATACCTCTATTTACCAGGACAAGAATAAATGGGGATTTATATCTTTTTTCATCATCGTTTAACTTTTATTCAGTTACATTGTCATTACGTAAATGATTTAATTATTTCCATACATTTACTGTTATCAAAAAGGCAAGTACGTATGCCAATTATAATAAAATATAATCCAATTAACCAAATTACATTAACGAAGACTGCAAAATGATGAAGGCAATCCATATTTCATTTTTAAACATTCGAAATTACATTTTTTGTGCTGTGTTAATTAGGTAGGTAATTATAAATAATTTTTTAATTAAGTTGTAAATTGTGTTACGTACCTATAATTGCTTGTGTAGAACATGGGCATACTAATATTTAACTATATTTTTAAAGGGGATGAAAAATCCTGTAGTGTTAATGCACTTATGGCTCTAATATCCTTAACTTTGCCATGTCTAGAACGAATATATAAAACGAATTGCCCCAAACACTCGCATAATATCATATACATCAGGAACTGCAAACTGTTTTAGTATCATACGGCGCAACGTATAGGCAATATTGGTACATTTCTATGGTAAAATAAAACATTTAAACTTTAAAGTATACATTATTAGAACATGGCACTTCGTTGTGTGTTTATTTTTTTGTTCACGGATACCTATCTATAAAAGATTGGAAAGTGATTTTGGATGTGTATACAAAAATGTACGTACTTGCGTGAAGTATGATTGATTTTTGATATGTTGTTCGTATGTGTTATTCTATTCAAATTATGATTTTTGTAATTTTTTTTATATAGGTACGTACTTGATGACTACACTTTGAAGTATTTATTATTTTTATACTATTTAAGAAGTGTCCTATTGTTCTTCCAACATTTTCCAAATGAAAAAAGTGGCTAATCATGCTTGGCGAATCACTCGTACACCATTTTATTTTAAAATATTTTTCTGTAACCCTATATATAAATAAAATATTTTTCGATTTGCGTGAACCAAAATTAAATTCATGTGTGAGTCATCCTAGGTATTTCGAAATCATATAACACTTGAAATATACAAAAATCAGAATAATTTCTTTATTATGGATAAAAATGTAGATGGGCATACTCGATGAAACACAGTGCATTATAATATGTTATTACTAGTTTATAACCAGACTTTGCTTAGGAAAAAATTAATAAATATAGTTTTTAACAATCACCATAATTGTTTAAAAAAAATATAAATGCACTGACTAACGTGCATTATCAATTTAAATGTTTGTTAGCTATTATATATTTTAATATTTATATCACTATAACATAATAATGATACAACAATGGTAATAGGGGTTGGATTGTTGAAAATCCTTTTTTAGTGGATCTCTACATCATAAAGCTGCGATACAGACCAAATTACTAAAATTATTATTACCAAAATCTCATAGCTTCAGTGGTTCCAGTTAGGTGGTGATGAATCAGTCAGGACATGTTCTTTTATATGTATAGATAAATGATAGTTAGTACATATAAATAATTTAATAGCAAAAAAGTTATAACTCGAGATAGGTCTTGCGTTAAACATGTCAAATAACAGCAATATAATAAAAACTATTATAAGTTATTATATTCAGTATTTTGACCTAAGTCAGTTGTACCTATGGTATTTTGAATACTACTTATGTGTTAAGTTCGCCTAAATATTCACGCGTTTTCAGAATTTTTTTTTAACTTTAAAAAAATAAATAAAATATTAACTAATAATATTAAATACCTAATTATAATAAAACTATTGTTATTTAAAAACTCAATAGTATTTAAAAATACAATTGTCTACGGTTTTTTACAATATATCACTCATGATATAAATATAATTTAAAACGATTAGTTCAGTTAATCCAATCGGACTATCGTGTGTCTAATAATATAGCAGTTATATTATTTCTGCAGTGTGGCTTCGGTTTCATCATAAAAGTATTGAATATTGTTTTGCTTCCTATTTTTTAGTCAAGTGTCTCACTTCCGTTTGTTATATATACACGCACTAACATATTACACAACAACTTACTGTAGTAAGTACCTACTTGTACTTTTGTACCTAATCGAGTATTTGACTGCGTTGAGATATGTCACTTTATTTAATGCTCAAGTGCTATGTTATAATGTTATAATATATTATTGTTTTTATTTGCAATCGAAATAGTTATAATATTAATATGGTTTACTTTACTTTTGAGTTGTTGACGCATAACAAAATATCTTCTATTTCATGAATCACATATTTATTGTTGACTTTTTAAGCATAATAATATAATATAAGCATCATCTTCACGCGGGTAGAGCACATTACACATTGTAATTTATTATTAAAAGACACCTACGACGCATTTCCCACCAACTCGAGTATACCTAATATGTTACGATATTTTGTTTCCGCTGTAATATAATAATAATGTTATGAAGTATATGAGATATATACTCTTCATTTTCATAGTACTATATATTATATGGGTGGGCGTTTGTTAAATTATTTGCTTATGTTTTTAATTTCGCAGACGAAATATTTTGTCAGTCTAAAATTGAATTTCGTGGGCGAGTTCAATGTATTATCGAGCAATACACTTCAAACAGTGAAATGTTTTGTGAAATCGCAGAATTGTTAACTGCAGTTAAAATGTTTCTAAAATAATATAACTTTTAGACTGTACGATTAACGCAACTTTTCCACAACCATGTTCTCGATTCCCGAAAAGTGGATTGATTCCATAAAACAATAATAACGAATGTACTTTAAGGTATTATATCAGAAGTCTATTTTATTTTAATAAAATAGAACTCCGAGATTTATCTGTACTGAAAAAAATTATGTATTTATTGAGTATTGTAAAGTAGGTGATTAATTAATACCTACACGCCATACTTAATAATATTTACCTTTTTAATCATACAACATAACAACTTTATGTGGTCGTTATTTAATTGATCTGTGTATGATATCGTTAAATACACCATTTATACAGTTTACACCAATGCCTTGTAAATATATTTATAAGGTACACCTACGTGGTCATTTAAGTTACCTACGCTTCAGTATAGGTACGCCTATTATAATAATAATAGGTACAATTCAAAGAAACCTTTTATATGGAAATAGTATAAAAGTTGACGATTAATAAACTATGCAAGTTTGTTATAATTTACGAAAACCAATATTGTGCAATTTAAATTTTTAGAATAGTTTTTTTCGATTATTTTTATTTACGCAAAGAACATCAATCAATGTGTAATAAAGCAGCATCGGCTGCAGCTCCTTACTACTTTCGGTTAATTTATTGAAAAGTTCAAGGCGAGTAACTTTTGAATCGTATAGCTATGTACAATTATCTTATTTTTAACCTTAAATATCAAAGTGGTAAAATCACGTTTACTGAGCTCGAATCGACGGGAATTTTAACAACAAAACATCAACGATATGATTATTAAGCTCTTAAGTATCGAGCCAGTCGTATATACTTAACATTATTTTATTATAAAGGAATAGGAAAATGTTGAACTCCTGACGAATTATCGTGATAAATGGCGCACTAAAATAATAAACTATAATAGTACATAAATTACAGTAATCGGTTTACCAAGTGTAAATACACTGCAGCAGCTACACAACATAGTATTACTATACTTTGTCCAACGAGAGAACGTACCTATTCTGCTCATCTACCCTGCGTCACGCTGCTATAGAAAAGGTGTCGCGTGAGGATGGTTAGAAAACCCGATTTTGGTCTGCTCCTTTTTTCTTTGGACAGAGTATATACGAATAGTTTTCCACCATTCATTACGGACAACTAAAATAAATATAAACACAAATATTTTATCACAATAAGCCAGCCGATGATATGTTGTTGTACCGGAAGCGATGGAGTACCACCTAAAATATACATCTTGTTTGATATTGTGATCTCGAATTAATTGAGAAACTCAATCGATAGGGTTAATCGTTCAATCAGACGCAGTTCAAAAGATGTGACGCAAACAAGCCGCGATCGATAGCCTTGGTCAGGTCCCATATAGCATAATGCATAATATTATTATTATAATAATATGACGATTTCTAATATTCTATTATACTCGGGTATACAAATATTTATCGTAATATATTATATGAAACACTAATCATAAATATTTTTAATGACCATTCACTGTAAAGTTTTAGAAAAATCAAGTTCTACGACCAATGCATTTTTATTCGCATATGTATTTACGTACGCAACAGGTTTTTACTATTAAAAGCAATTATCGTACGCGTAATAAAAGAAAAAAAATGTTATTACGTCCATTGGTATGATACTAGTTTATTAGTACTATAATAGTATAATATTATATACCTACGTCATTCAGCAAACAGAAATTTTAATTTTTCGACGCAGTATTATGTTTTTGAAATAAGAACTATTTAAATAATATAATAAATATTATCTATGGGCTGCGGGTAAATAATGAAAATAAAAACATAGGTGTATCGCTGCGACGTCACAATTTGAATACTTATAATTTATGTATATTCTTATGTCGATAAACTATTGCCCTAATTAAAAGAAAAAAATTCCACAAATCGTTAGTACCTAAATAATTATACTAACTTCAAGGTCCTTTGCACAATAATTAGTGTTACCTAGTTATTATAGTTATTAAGTACATTTACTTTGTGATAATGCGATATCCCAAAATTTTTTTTAAGAATCAAGTAGTGAACAATTATTAATATGTATATTGCATCCATTTAGTGAAATCGAATTTTTACACGAAATAGAAATCATTCTCTTTCACTTTGTTAAATCAAATAAAACATTAAATCATTTCGAGGATATAATTTATTTATTATCTATCGCTTTATTCGTGCAATCTAATATAATATAAAACAATAATTATCTTGTATTATCAATTTTCCGATGCGAAACAAAGATATTTTACATAATGCATGGCGCTTATTAAATATTTAAAAAGAAGAAATATTAATTCAGATGTTGCACTGCAAATTATTGACGAAGTCCTAAAATATGACTATAGTATTCACAAAATAATATGTAGCCAACCATAACTGTTTTTCAGAGGTCCAAAAAAACGTTTTAGAAAAAAATGCTATGTTTACCAGTTTAATATTTGATCAAATGTTGTTGTAATGCTGTTGTTTGTATAAATACTTTTGGTAGGTTATGTTTGAATCATATTCAATAAGGTAAGTGTCGAAAATATTGATGTAATTAAAATTAAACAACATTGACAAATTATTATTATGACTGGGAATACATTGAAGAGAATCCACTGTGGCTTAATCGAATAATAATTAATAGATTTACATATACATTATTCAACATGTATTCGACTTTAATACACATGTCTATGATACACGTGTCAAAACAGCTATTGGATTATTTTTTGTTTAAGAATTTTGCGTAATTATATGTGCACAATTCTTTTGTTCGTTAAATTTTTTTTTGGTCGTATTTTTCATGATAATTATATTTCAAATGATTTAAAGTTCAAGTTCAAATGTTTAAATTACTACAAATATATTTTACATTATAAAAATACATGAATAATAGACGTATTCCAAACGTGTATTTTCAATGTTTATTGATAGTAACCTCTTACAATTATATTTTAGTGCTCAAAACCTCGGCTACGAAAAATTTATCTATGAATAATAGATATTCTTACCCTCGAGATAATTAATAATATCTTATAATTAGGTGCCTCAAATCATTTTACACTACATATCATAATATACCATGTCCTTCGTGGACCACAATCTACATATTAATATCTAAATTTATTTGAAATAGGTAAACAATTTTAATTACCATTTAGTACTCATATTTATTTTAATATAATATATTATTATTTGTATCATATAATATAATAGCACCAATTTAAATTATTTAAATTAACATTTTTCAAGTTAAAGTACTTATATTAGCAGTGTACTATGGTGTACCGCAGTGTAACGTACACCAACAGGCCATATCGCAGCGTCACGAAATTTCACTTTTAATAAAACGTATATTTTACATAACAATTTGCATTTATAGTTATTCCGCTGTGTCCTTGAACCAATCCGCACTGTAATAATCTATTGCTACTTACATTACACTATGAATAACGAATCAAATCGAACGCATTAAAGGTCTGAAATTCAAGACCACATTTTGTTCGACGACACGATGACCTATATAATGATAATGTACCTAGTATTCCTATTACGCACTTTTATTTTTCGTTTCCAGATATCCTGCAGGTATCATTAGGTACGCGTTTTATTTTTTATCTTAGCACCTTTTCGCTCCACCGAGGCGAACGTTTGAGTAAAATCGGTTATACGAACGAAATTTGTGACGATTGCCGTTTAAGTAGCGGTGGCAAAACATCGGTGGCACCGAATACACATGCAAATAATATAATTTATAATATGTAGGTACCAATAAGGTTAGGTGGCCTATGATCGGTTTACGATGAGCCTTTATCATATTTTATTTCCGGTGCTATACTCTTATGGATCGCTAACGCTAAGTGAACATACGCGTGTACAAAGTTAGTAAGTTACTACCATACTGCTTTAGGAGATGCAAGGTCTTCTACATATTTTTTATCAGGTGGCTAGTTTTTTATTCGATATCACGACGACCACTTACGTAAAGAGATTACCCGAATATACAAAATTAAAATACAAATATTTAGGTAGGTAACACATTTCCGGTCGAAGCGACGAAGTATATCTGCTGCAGCTCTTAGTCGTGTTCAACGATTATGTTTTTAGTTTTTAACTTATTTGACACTCTGATAAATAGTAATGTAATATTTTATAAATGTCCCAAAAATTTTGTTTTTTATTGGTCTTCTGAATGTGAACATAATTACAATAATATATAGGTATATTAGTATATTACAATAGTACTATTATAGAACTACAGCTAGGTTTTTCAAAGAAATAAATACAACATTAGGATTTTATCTTCTGAACATCTATGCATTTTATAGTGCATAATGTAATACGAGTAAATAAAAATGCAATTGTTTAAAATTCATTTATTTTTTGGTAGGGAATATAACACAATGTATTTTTGTTAACTATAGGTATATTATAGTTTATATACCTATATGATAATTTTTATTTGTACTTCATTGGAATCAAACACTCTATACACATTCTGTAATTAATATTACCTATTGTTGATTTAATTGGAAAAACTTAACTTACTTAACTGAGTTAACCGATCAACAAAAATATATTATCATTATAGTGGCTCAGCTTTGGACATCAAGTCAAAAATTGTATTTTGTGACGTAAACTTGTATAATTTTATGTAATACCTAAAGGCTATAATATAACTACTGTAAATGACTAAATGTATATTGTTTTAAGCAGTACTGGATATGGGATGAACGTATAGTGCCTAACGGTCACCAAATGACGGCCCATGGACTAATTTAGCCCAAGAAAAAAGGTTGAAACCGTTAATATTATACGTTCTAGACTGCAAGTGCTACAATTCATAATTTTTGTTCATTGGTTTTAACCGATGTCTGCAATATTTTGATGACCCTGGAATAACTTCCAGATTCTTAATGCGGCCCTTCAAAAATATTAATTGGTGACCACTGGTATACAGGCCAATTATACCCGGGCCTAGGTATAGGGGCGTCTTATTGGCTCAATTTTAAACCACATATATTTATTTTATGTACATAAGGGGTGTACATGCATTTATTTTTGTACATGGAAAGACATGACAAAATATATTGAATGATGAATACATAACCATTTTAAATCTATGATCTTAACTGTGGAGATGCCTCTGATTCATCGAATTATGTAACAATCCTCCCACTCCCCAGATATTCTCTCTTCAGCGTTTTTCGATATAGTAGGATATTTTCCCATGGAAAATTTTTCAATTCGGACTATTATAAAAATAATAGAAATAATAAGTAGGTAATGTTTAAGACAAGTTTAATAATAATCACAATATTTTACAAAAATCCATTGCAATTAGTAATCTACCATTGAAGTCTAAAGTTGTATCGAAAAGTAATACAATTGCCAATGAAGTAGA